>NC_079193.1:302215441-302515441 GCF_029499605.1 Hyla sarda
TGTGGGGGTCCACTATTCTGGCACCACGGGGGGCTTTGTAAACGCACATGGCCCCTGACTTCCATTCCAAACTATTTTTTTCCCCAAAAGCTCAATGGTGCTCCTCTTCTGAGCATTGTAGTGCACCCGCAGTGCACTTGACGTCCACACATGGGGTATTTCCATACTCAGAAGAGATGGGGTTTCAAATTTTGGGGGGCATTTTGTCCTATTACCCCTTGTAAAAAATGTAATTTGAGGGAAAACTAGCATTTTAGTGGAAAAAAATAAAATAATTTACACATCCAACTTTAACGAAAAGTCGTCAAACACCTGTGGGGTGTTAAGGCTCACTGAACCCCTTGTTACGCGCCTTGAGGGGTGTAGTTTCCAAAATAGTATGCCATGTGGTTTATTTTTTGCTGTTCTGGAACCATAGGGGTTTCCTAAATGTGACATGCCCCCCAAAAACCATTTCAGAAAAACTCACTCTCCAAAATCCCACTGTCGCTCCTTCCCTTCTGAACCCTCTACTGCGTCCGCCGAACACTTGACATACACATGAGGTATTTTCTTACTCGAGAGAAATTGGGTTACACATTTTAGGAAGATTTCTCTCCTTTTACCCCTTGTAAAAATTCAATAACTGGGTCTTCAAGAACATGCGAGTGTAAAAAATGAAGATTTTGAATTTTCTCCTTCAATTTGCTGCTATTCCTGTGAAACACCTAAAGGGTTAACAAACCTTTTGAATGTCATTTTGAATACTTTGAGGAGTGCAGTTTTCATAATGGGGTAATTTGTGGGGTATTTCTAATATGAAGGCCCTTCAAATCCACTTCAAACCTGAACTGGTCCCTGAAAAATTTAGATTTTGAAAATTTTGGGGAAAATTGCTGCTGAACTTTGAAGCCCTCTGATGTCTTCCATGGAAACATAAAGTAGATATATTGTATATGTGAATCAATATAGAATTCATTTGGAATATTCATTTTCCTTGTAAGCAGAGAGCTTCAAAGTAAAAAAAATGCCAAATTTTCTATTTTTTCATCAAATTTTGGAATTTTTCACCAAGAAATGATGCAAGTATCGACAAAATTTTACCACTAACATAAAGTAGAATATGTCACAAAAAAACAGTCTCGGAATCAGAATGAAATGTAAAAGCATCCCAGAGTTATTAATGCTTAAAGTGACAGTGGTCAGATGTGCAAAAAATGGCCGGGTCCTACAGTGAAAATTGGCTGGGTCCTTAAGGGGTTAAATAGGGTGGTCAGGTGAATAAAATGACTCAAGACTCAATACAACAGACACACAACAGAATAATACATAAAGATACTTCCATCAGTCCTGATTTATGTACACATTCTTTTCTCTTGTTGCAGAAATTTCTGAGGCAAGCACCTAGATTTCTACAAGCCCCATTCAGATGAATTGGGCAATCGCAAACATTTTCCTAACAAATCTGCCACATGTGAATGTATCCTAATAATTAGAGGTGCACCGAAATGGAAATTTCAGAATCGAAACGAAACCGAAATAAAAAAAAATGTCCGGCCGAAACCGATACCGAAAATGACTTCTCCCCGTCTTCTGGTAAAATGCAGTGCTCCGCTCATTAGATTAGATTAGATTCCCCCACATTAGATTGCCAGCTCCCCCACATTAGATTGCCAGCTCCCCCGCATTAGTAGGCAGCTCCCCCGCAATAGTAGGCAGCTCCCCCGCAATAGTAGGCAGCTCCCCCGCAATAGTAGGCAGCTCCCCCGCAATAGTAGGCAGCTCCCCCGCAATAGTAGGCAGCTCCCCCGCAATAGTAGGCAGCTCCCCCGCAATAGTAGGCAGCTCCCCCGCAATAGTAGGCAGCTCCCCCGCAATAGTAGGCAGCTCCCCCGCAATAGTAGGCAGCTCCCCCGCAATAGTAGGCAGCTCCCCCGCAATAGTAGGCAGCTCCCCCGCAATAGTAGGCAGCTCCCCCGCAATAGTAGGCAGCTCCCCCGCAATAGTAGGCAGCTCCCCCGCAATAGTAGGCAGCTCCCCCGCAATAGTAGGCAGCTCCCCCGCAATAGTAGGCAGCTCCCCCGCAATAGTAGGCAGCTCCCCCGCAATAGTAGGCAGCTCCCCCGCAATAGTAGGCAGCTCCCCCGCAATAGTAGGCAGCTCCCCCCGCAATAGTAGGCAGCTCCCCCGCAATAGTAGGCAGCTCCCCCGCAATAGTAGGCAGCTCCCCCGCAATAGTAGGCAGCTCCCCCGCAATAGTAGGCAGCTCCCCCGCAACAGTAGGCAGGTTCCCAAATTAGGTCAGCATTTCCCCCACAATAGTAGGCAGGTTCCCCACAATAGTAGGCAGCTCCCCTCAACAATAGTAGGCAGTTCCCACACAATATTAGGCAGCTCCCCCCAACAATATTAGGCAGCTCCCCCCACATTTTTAGGCAGCTCCCTCCCACATTAGGTCAGCAGTTCCCCCACAATAGTAGGCAGTTCCCCCACAATATTAGGCAGCCCCCCCACCCACAATATTAAGGAGCTCCCCCCCCCCCACAATATTAAGGAGCTCCCCCCCCCCCACAATATTAGGCAGCTCCCCCCAACAATATTAGGCAGCTCCCCCCAACAATATTAGGCAGCTCCCCCCAACAATATTAGGCAGCTCCCCCCACAATATTAGGCAGCTCCCCCCCCCCCCCACAATATTAGGCAGCTCCCCCCCCCCCCCCTTCCCCCCACACACAATATTAGGCAGCTCCCCCCAACAATATCAGGCAGTTCCCCCCAACAATATTAGGCAGCTCCCCCCCCCCCAATAGTAGGCAGCTCCCCCCCACAATAGTAGGCAGCTCCCCCCCCCCAATATTAGGCAGCTCCCCCCACATTTGTAGGCAGCTCCCCCCACCCCACAGACATACAGCTTCCAGCCATATACAGTGTATGGCTGGAGGCTGTATATCTGTACTGCTGCCCCCACAGTGATCCGGTCACCGCTCCTCCGGCCCGGGGTCACATCTACTGCTATGGCCTATGGACCATAGCAGTAGGTGCTGGGACCGGAGGAGCGGTGACCGGAACACTGAACAAGATGACGCGGTCACTTACCAGGCCCCGGCCGGCGTGCGTTCTCCCGCGACGATCCTGCGGTCCTCCTGCGTCTCTATGGTTGTACGCACGGGACGTCAGTGACGTCCCGTGCGTACGACCATAGAGGCGGAGAAGCGAAGGACCGAAGGAGGATCGCGGGAGGATCGCAGGAGGACGCCGGGGAATGGTGAGTGACCGCCGGACATCCTTATGTCCCGAAAAGATTTTTCGGGACACAGGGATGTCCGGGATAGGATTAGGAATACTTCTTTTTATGTGCCCGGGCCGGCTCTGTGTGTGGCTGCAGGCGGGGGCGGCCAGAGCATATAAAAACTAATACTGTGTACTAAAAACCAGGGGGCCTCCAGCTGTTGTGAAACTACAACTCCCAGCATGCCCGGACAGACTTTGCCAGTCCGGGCATGCTGGGAGTTGTAGTTTCACAACAGCTGGAGGCCCCCTGGTTTTTAGTACACAGTATTAGTTTTTATATGCTCTGGCCGGCCCCCGCCTGCAGCCACACACAGGAGCCGGCCCGGGCACATAAAAAGAAGTATTCCTAATCCTATCCCGGAGAGCGCAACCCCCCCCCCCCCGATGTTGCGGCCGGTGCGGCCGGCCCCCCCTGCACCGCCCACGAGTGCCTCTGCCACTGGCAGTGTTTGTAACTTGTGCTGTGGGCGGGCAGGGGAGGTGGTCATTATCGGCACTTTTTTAGTTGTTTCGGCATTTTGCCGAAATAGCTATTTTCGGCCGATATGTATCGGCCGCCGATATATCGGTGCATCCCTACTAATAATGATCCATAACATAATACCTACTGTTTACAATGCACACCAAAATCTTCTATTTTATTCAAGGGGATAGTCTGGTATTCTGATGGACCTTCATCTGGAGGCTTGTACCCCTAATGATCAGAAACAGTATGATTTATATGATCACATAACTTAAAATAAATAATGTATATGAACATATACGAACATAAAATGCACCACAATTTTGGTGCATGTGGTGCGAACATTTTGGCACGTTAGCAATAGTAAATGTGGGCCATCTTATTTACAGAGGCAGACAAAAATGTGATAAAATGAATAGCTATTGCTACACAACACATTACCTTTGGGTATGTTCTGAACGCTCCAAGATTGACTTTGCCTGCAGATATTGTCCTGGTTGGATCGATCTAAGGAAGAGTATGTGATGGTTGTAACATTATATATAAAGAAATTACTTGCTTTTAGAATTATAGGGATACACATATCAGAATATTAATTTATGCACACAATTTATTTTTATTATAAAAGATTTAAGACATAACACTCACCACAACAGCAACAAAGGGTTCCTGGAATTGTTGATTTAGCATTTGAGTGCTGACATCTATTCCCGAAAGCCAGCAGCCGTACCCAGGGTGACTGTGGTACCATCCAATTGCATTTTCAAGTCTTCCAACCTGACCAAGAGAAAGTGATTATTAAGGTGTCTGCTGCTCTCTGCTGGCAAACTTATTATGGTCTTTTGGAGAAAAATAAGAGTTCATTCTCAACATAAAGTGTCAGATTAATATCAGATACAAAGCTGCAGATCCTGGCAGATAGGTGGTAGGGGGATAAAATTAACCATACCTTTATTTTTGCTGATCTCTGTTTGTAAAGTTATAAATGTGCCTTTTGTATAAGTAGCAAACTAGTGGTGCTGAGCTGCAGCAGGACGCTTCTCCCCTCCGCATAACAAAAACAGGGCTTGGCTTCCGGTATGAAGCCCTGTACACCAATTCGCCAAACCCCAGGAGGGAGGAGGAGTGCTCTGCACTAGGGATCCATGTGCTTGTGATTAGGAGGAGTCCCAGAGGTCGGACCACCACAAATCAAAACACGTATCACCTATTCTGTAGATAGGGTGGCAAGTTGTCTTTATGGGCGAAAGCACTTTAACCCGTTAAGGACTAAGGGCGTACCGGTACACACCCTTGAGTACTGGTTCTTAAGGACCAAGGGCATACCTGTACCATTACCGGGGTATGATGCGTGCTCACGAGCTGGTTAGTTAAACCACACGGTTGATGGCATACACATAAAAAAAAAAAAAAACACCAAAGTTCAAAACTGCGCATTTTTTGGTCATATACTATAAAAAAGCAATAAAAAGCAAACAAAAAATAACATCAGAAACATAAAAAAGTTATAGGGGTCAGAAGACGACAATTTTAAGCATAATAATTTTGGTGCATGTAGTTATAATTTTTTTTTTTAAGTAGTAAAATAAAATTAAACCAACATAAATAGGGTGTCCTTGTAATCGTATGGACCTACAGAATAAAGATAAGATGTCATTTTTACCAAAAAGTGCACTGCGTAGAAATGAAAGCCCCCCCAAAGTTTCCATTTCACCCCACAAATATTTTATTTTCAGTTTTGCCATAGATTTTGTTATGAAATTGCTTAATGTCCTTACAAAGTACAATTGGCGACGCAAAAAACAAGCCCTTATATGGGTCTGTAGGTGCAACATTGAAAGTGTTACGATTTTTAGAAAAGGAGGCAGAAAAAATGAAAGTAAAAAATGAAAAGTGACCTGGTCCTTAAGGGGTTAGAAAAGTGTATTTGTAACATTAATGGGGTAGTGAGGTTTTCCCCACTCTTCAGATGGACCCAAAACAAAAGCGGCCATTCACACACACAGGTATGTATTATCATTTTGATGGTATATGTTTGGATCCGTGCACAAGCCCTTTTCTGAAGTACGGGACTCATGCACAGAATTTCGCACAGCGTGGTACAGTTGCCTCAGCTGGTGCTGAAGATCACATGGGCCTGAAACTGAATGCACAAACATTTCCAAAGAAAAGACAGCAAAAAAATGGGGCAACCAGAGCCCAATAAAGCACACGTCACTTTAAAGACATTAAAGCTGTGACAATGTTTCAGTGTAAAACCTCAAGTGTTTCACATAAAAAATTAGATCAGCCAAAACAAGAAATAAATATAGAGCATTCACCGGCTAAAAAAAAAACAAAAAAAAAAAAAACACGTGATCAAATGCGGTTTATAGGAGAGAGCCGGTTAACAGCAGCAGACAGATGGGACAGCCGCTTCACAGCAAACACTGCTTCAAAATCCCTACCTCTTTAAATACACTTTATTGACAATGTGCAAACAGTTGCAAAATTACACTAAAAGACATAGTGAAGAGAATTTAAAAAAAGGAGGGATAAGTCACAAGGTATAAACTCCTAAAATATAGCTCTCTGATACAACTGCACGGCTCCCCGCCACAGCGGGTTTGCGCAGGAGACGAGCGTGGACGCAGCAACTCAAACAGGTCTACAGACTGGACCATTTGAGGCATTCCCTGCTCACTGTTTTATTGTGTACTGTATCTACTCATTCAGGCCAGCACAACCCAAGCCGCTACTGTATCCGCGACTGGGATATGATTCAGATATTGATTTCAGAGTATTGATCTCTCTATGCTAAACTAAATATACTTAAACATCAACTGAGTCACTGTCTCCTCTTATGCCCCTGAGGAAGACATTTGACTTTTGTCAGAAACGCGTCGGGCTACAATTTGGAGACGTGCAGACTGAGATAGTGACTATATCTGCCAGCATTGAGATATTGTAATTGACTAACAGGAGTCCATATATTGCGTCTTTTTGGAGGGCCAACCTTTTGCCCATGTATACACTCACTATTAAATATATGTTTTTAGTGATAAACTAGTAAAAGTTATGTTTTATGTCCCTCCCCATCATTTGTCTCTGATACTTTGTAACAAATACTCCAAGCTAGAGACAAGGCCAGTCAATTCCATCCATAGGCATTAATTAACAGAAAACATAAAAGGGAAAAAAGTTATTTTTTCATTTAGGTTCAGCCCAAATAGTTAACGCGCAGTGAACGTTACCATCAGTGTGAATGGGTCTTCGGCAAGAACCGTTCACACTGAGGAATTTCAGCAGCAGACAATTCAAGAGAATGAAGTGCAGCCAATATAAACATTGTTTTTCTTTTCTAAAAGGGGTACTTTGCTGCTCAGCGTTTGAAACAAACTGTTCCGAATGCTGGAGCCGGCGCCGGGAGCTTCTGACGTCATAGCCCCGCCCCCCTCATGGAGTCACACCACGCCCCTTCAATGCAAGTCTATAGGAGGGCGTGTGACAGCAGACGTCATGAAGAGGTGTGGCTACAACGTCAGGAGCTCCCGGCACCAGCTCCAGCGTTCGGAACAGTTTGTACCCCTTTAATGTCAAAAATATTTAATTAGGTGCAGTATCTTGGCATATCAGATAATTCGTGACATGCAAAATTAGGTGTGAAGTACACACTATCATTTGCATGGGTAGGGCATTTCATATTGGTAAGACTATACGTCCTTTTTATAATCGATTTAGTGATCCCTTATATTCTATTTGTACTGGCAAGGTGTCCCCAAAATTGATACCACACAAAAATCAACATGAAAGCAATCCTGATTGCCTGCGCTTTGTAGAACTGAAGTGTGTACAGGTCCCTAGCATGGGGGGTGATCAAGGTAAATTACTACTATGTAAAGGAACCCAGATCATACTTAAAGGGGTACTCCGGTGCTTAGACATAATATGCCCTATCCAAAGGATAGGGGATAAGATGCCTGATCGCGTTGGTCCCCGCCGCTGGGGACCCCCGTGATCTTGCACGCAGCACCTAGTTCTAATCAGTCTCCGGAGCACGTACGCTCCGGGTCTGATTACTAGCGAATCACGGGTGCCGGAGCATTGTGACCCCGAGATCAGCCATCTTATCCCCTTTCTTTTGGATATGGATAAGATGTCTTAGCACCGGAGTACCCCTTTAAGATGTGAGCACTGGGACCACTCAGTCTGAATGACCTTAATGATTTTATTCACTGTGCTTTTAAAGGGGTAGTCCTGAGAACTGAACTTTTTTAGACACTTATCTATATAGGGGATAAGTGTCTGATCGTGTGAGGTCTGACTGATGGGACCCGCTCCTGTACAGGACCCCGGCTACTTACGAGTCCTCCGCCCAGTCCAGCCCTCATTTTCCTGGACGAATGGAAAAGATTGACCGCTCAGCCAAATATCTGCTGAAGCGGGAAATTACTGCAGCCAATGATTGGCTGATCAAGCTGTCACTTGCTTCTGTACAGAAGAGGGGGGGGGGGGGGTGCTTTGCTTTGAGTACATGTAAGTAGTCGAGGCCCCCCTACAGGTGATTGCAGGGGGGGGGGGGGGTTACCAGTGGTTGGACCCCCCCACAACCAGACACTTGTCCCCTATCGTGTGTCTAAAAAGTTCAGTTCCTCAGTTCCTTGAACTACCCCCTTGAGTTGCTGCTGACCTGTATATTTGCTACAAAGTATCAGAATGGTATATTAGTCACCATTTTAGAAGTTCATACCTAGTACTCAGACCTCAAGTAAAATTTACTTACCTTTTTAAATTCACTTATTCACTAAATGGCTTTTAATGTAATTTTGCAACTGTTAGCACATTGCCAATAAAGTGTATGTAAAGAGGTGGGGCTTTTGGAACAGAAGGGTATGACGAAACAGTGAGGGTGACGGCTGCCCCCTCTGTCTGCTCCTGTTGACTGCCTCCCTCTAATAAACCATGTTTGATCAGCAGCCAGTGCTCTGGATTTGTTTCTTGATTTGGCTGATATAATCGTGGACTTCTCTTCACCCGTGTTCCCACAGTAGTGCCGGTGCCTTACTTTTCTACATACAATCACTGTACCTGCTTTGCATTTTCGATATATGCAGCCATGTATTCATAGGCAGCGGCCTGTGCGTTCACCCGGGTTTCTGTCCCTTCCACTGGTAAAGCAAAGCTATCCATAATAATCATGGTTTCTCCATCCACCTTTCCCAGCATCAGACCCATCACCTCCAGGTTTCCTCCAGATCTGGCATGCATCACCATCTTCAGCAGTGCCAGGGCGGATACTTTGCAGTACTTGAAGTAATGGTGACTGTAAAGCAAAATAAGGATACAGTGAGAACCAGTGCTGTGGAGTCGGACAAAATTTTGGGTACCTGGAGTCGGAGTCGGCAAACAATTCACCGACTCCGACTCCTACTAAATTTAGATTGGAATTTAAATGAAAAGCAAGTTTAAACGTCCCAATTCACAAAAAGTTATAATTAATGACTTCTCTATTGTAAGAATAAAGACCAATACATGCAGTGCCTCACGTAACCGCAAAACGAACACGTTAAGTGACTGTGAAGAAGCATGCTTTTCATGTGCTTTACTATATGGCACGCAACGCACAATTAGGAGCGGCAATACTTATACTTTCATAGTGTTGAGTTCTGCTGTTACAGGGAACCCATGGGTAACCTAGCCTCTCACTGATAAGGGGTTAAGGAAATATGTTTTTTTGCAGGACTAGAGAAACTTGTATAAGTGAAGGGAATGGAGGGTCAATAGTTCAAGACTGAAGCTGTAAACCATTGGAAAAACTGCTGCCATTCAGCTAAGGCTATAAAAAACTTGTAAACTCTGATTGTTAGCTTAAACATTAAACATGACTATGGGATTCTACTAGGGAAATCATGTTTTATAATAAATGCCCCTTCCTGGATCCTCCCACTGTCCTATCTTCAGCAGCAGATCACACAAAAAGGAGAAGGCAGCAGCTTCTGCCCAACTACCTCTCTTTGCTAGAAGAGCTTAGAAGAACTTGGTGGAACAGCTTCTTGGATTCAACTAAGTGTTTATAAATACATTCGCATATTAATACAGAGGAGTCTGAGGTACAAAAAACTGCGGAGTCAGAGTATTTATCTACCGACTCCAAGAACAGATACATTCTCTCAGGACCAAAATATGTCCTGGTATGAGGCTTCCTAGAATTTCTTTTAGCTTCTCGTGTTAGGGCCCTATTACATGAACAGGCCATGTTGTCCATTTTAATAGGGCCACCGATCAGTCATCCAACGAGCAACTGCTTGTTCTACGCTTCATCCATCATTCTAGTGTCTGTCAGAAGATTTAATGGAGGAGAGAGACAAAGTTGTCTGTACAGTGACCCCTCGACCTCCGATGGCCCCGACATACGATCATTTCAACATGCGATGGCCTCTCAGAGGCCATGGCATGTTGAAGGCAGCATCAACATACGATGCTTTTATATGTTGGGGCCATCGCATAAACGGCTATCCGGCAGCGCAGACTACTTCAGCTGCCACCAGATAGCCGTTTACGGTGCCCCGTGTGCTACGCTGACAATCACTTACCTGTCCTCGGGGCTCCGGCGCGTCCTCTTCAGGATCCCCTGCATCGTCGGCGCTCTCCATCGTCATCACATCGCTGCGCACCGCCATCCTGTCATCCAATAGGGGCGGCGTGCGTAGCGACGTGATGGCGGCGACGGAGAGAGAAGATGCCGGGGAAGCAGAGGCCTTGCCGGAGCGTCGGGGACACCCCGGGGACGCTGCGACAGCGATGGACGGCGACATCCAGGGCAGCGGTGACGGTCCAGAGCGGCGGGGACAGGTGAGTACAACTTCCTCTAACAGTGGTCTACAACCTGCGGACCTCCAGATGTTGCAAAACTACAACACCCAGCATGCCCGGACAGCCAACGGCTGTCCGGGCCAGGCATGCTGGGTGTTGTAGTTTTGCAACATCTGGAGGTCCGCAGGTTGTAGACCACTGTCCTATACTTTACATTGCACGGATCCCTCAACATGCGATGGTTTCAACAAACGATGGTCCATTTGGAACGGATTACCATCGTATGTTGAGGGACCACTGTACCAACCAATCAGGACACCAGTTTCACTTCCCCAATGCTTTAGAACAGTGGTCTCTAAACTGCGGCCTTTCAGATGTGGTAAAACTACAACTCCCAGCAAACCAGGACACTCATTGCCTGTACAAACCAATCAGGCCACCAGTTTCACTTCACCAATTATTTAGGACACTGGTCTGCAAAATGTGGTCCTCCAGATGTAGCAAAACTACAACTCCCAGCATGCCCGTACAGCTGCGGCCTGTACAAACCAATCAGGACACCAGTTTCACTTCTCCATTCCTTTAGGACACTGGTCTCCAAAGTGCGGCTCTCCAGGTGTTGCAAAACTACAACTCCCAGAATGCCCGGACAGCCAACGGCTGTCCGGGCATGCTGGGAGTTGTAGTTTTGCAACCTCTGGAGGGACACAGTTTGGAGACCACTGCTTTAAAAAAAAGATCTGGAATCTGATGGGTTGCTAAGGGCAACGCAGTAATCTATGTGATCACTGTTCACCCTGACATCTCCCGACCCACCACATGACTCTGTATTACCGTCCACCCTCCCCCCTGTCACCCGGCCCCACAGCCCGTCAGCTCTCTCTGTCCCCGGTGTCCGCACTTACTCCTTGGTCCACGGTTTAGCAGCCAGAATCTCCTGCTGCTGCTTCTTGTCATACTTGTAGATCTCGTCAATGCTCTGCACCTCCTGCATGTTATTGGAGAGCTCCCAGGTCTTTTGGGCTACATTACTGCCGCCGGCCGCCATCTTACCGGAGCCGAGACACAACACTCGCCAGTGCGCATGTCAGTGACCGGTACCTTCACATCCACCCAGTAGAGGGGAGGTCTGATACAGAACATGTGTTTGACTTCTCAGAGGAAACCTTACCATGCCGAATCTGTACTGTTTTAAAAAGAACATTTTACATATGGACACTGTAGTAGACTTTGTTTCGGATGTAAGGGCGTTTATCACTGGTATCACCCTTTATTTTATAATGGTACGATCCATTGTGTCAGGGAACGGGAACTGTAGCAGATGCTAGTTCAGAAGAGTGCCACCTAATGGTAACTCAGTGTAATTACTGTAATTACGAGTACTGTATACAGTGGTCCCTCAAGTTACAATATTAATTGGTTCCAGGACGACCATTGTAAGTTGAAACCATTGTATGTTGAGACCAGAACTCTATGGAAACGTGGTAATTGGTTCTAAAGGCACCAAAATGTCATCCAAAAAATAGGAAAAAGTGAGAAAAAAATGAGTAGATAAATAATATAGATAAAGCAAGTCCTTACAGTGTAATCACTGTATATGTCAGTGTTTCCCAAGCAGGGAGCCTCCAGCTGTTGCAAAACTACAACTCCCAGCATGCCCGGACAGCCTAAGGCTGTCCGGGCATGCTGGGAGTTGTAGTTTTGCAAAAGCTGGGGCCACCCTGCTTGGGAAACACTGGTCTATGTAGAGGACAGGAGCGTCTTCAGGGTCCTGTACAGTACACGCAATGTCCCAAAAAAGTAATGGAGTCGCCCTCACCTGGTATCCAAAGGAGCAGCTAACCCAGATACAGGTAAAGTGTACAGAACATGTAATACCAGACACCAGTCAGTGCATACACTTCAGTAATACAGGTGTTTTACCAGTGAATGCCCATTTTGATTGGTCGGTTCTTCAAGCCATTGACACGTTTCACAGATCTGGACTGTCTGTACATTGTATGTTGAGTCTGGTTTCAACTTACGATGGTCCAGAAAAGACCATTGTATGTTGAAACTATTGTATGTTGAGGCCATTGTAAGTTGAGGGATCACTGTATAAAGCAAAAGAAATAAAGCCAATCATATAATGCAGTTTTGAAGAAAAAAAATATAATTTTTATTTCTTTATTGAAACATGGCGAACATAGAGGGCATAAGTTTATTTCTAGGGTATCGAACATGTTTAGAGCTATTTCCATACCTGTATAGTGGCATCACTGTGTGCATTATCATTGTGCTATGATGCTGTGTTCAATACCCTGTACAGTAACATCACCTTATGCATTATTCTTGTGACATCACTGTTTATTACCCCAGTACAGTGACGTCACTGAGCACATTATCCTTGTACTAGGAGGATATGTTTATTACCCCTGTACAGTGACATCACTATGTGCATTATAGTAGTATTAAAATGCAGTTTTTATTGTCTCTGTACTGTGACATAACTTGTATTATGATGTTCTGTTCATCATCCATCCACATGCATGTTATAGTTGTATTATGATGTTACTGTTTATTACCCACCGGAGTACCCCTTTAATGTCACAATACAAAGATAATGCAATAAGTGATGTCACAGTATCGCCGGCCAAGTCGGGACTTCGCTGCGGCCGGTGATAGGCTGAGGGCAGTATGACTCGCCAACCACCGGCAACCAGGAAGAGGATCGCGGCGGAGACCGGAGTGGGTTACTGGAGGCCCCGGGGGAGCGAAGGAAGGTATGTATCTATTTGTTTTTTTTTTACTGCCGGCAGTATGGAGGACAATTTTTCTAGTCTGGAGTTCTCCTTTAAAATGGACTGAGATGTCAGCAGAGAGCACTGTGGTCATGATGTCAGCAGAGAGCTCTGGTTTCCAAACTGAAAAGAATTTTCTTTGCAGTATTCAGCAGCTAATAAGTACTGGAAGGATTAAGATTTTCTAATAGAAGTAATTTACAAATCTGTTTAACTTTCTGGCACCAGTTGATTTAAAATAAAAAGTTTTCCACTGGAGTACCCCTTTAATGTTTATTGTCTCTGTACTGTGACATCACCTTTGTGTGTTAAACTTGTATTATGATGTTGTGTTTATTGTCTATGTACTGTGACATCACCATGTGTGGTACCCTTGTATTATCATGTTGTGTTTATTGTCAATGTACTGTGACATCACCATGTGTGGTACCCTTGTATTATCATGTTGTGTTTATTGTCTATGTACTGTGACATCACCATGTGTCCCTTGTATTATCATGTTGTGTTTATTGTCTATGTACTGTAACATCACCATGTGTGGTACCCTTGTATTATCATGTTGTGTTTATTGTCTATGTACTGTGACATCACCATGTGTGGTACCCTTGTATTATCATGTTGTGTTTATTGTCTATGTACTGTGACATCACCATGTGTGGTACCCTTGTATAATGATGTTGTGTTTATTGTCTATGTACTGTGACATCACCATGTGTGGTACCCTTGTATAATGATGTTGTGTTTATTGTCTATGTACTGTGACATCACCATGTGTGGTACCCTTGTATTATAATGTTGTGTTTATTGTCAGTGTACTGTGACATCACCTTGTGTGGTATCCTTGTATTATGATATTGTGTTTATTGTCTATGTACTGTGACATCACCATGTGTGGTACCCTTGTATTATGATGTTGTGTTTATTGTCTATGTACTGTGACATCACTATGTGTCCCTTGTATTATGATATTGTGTTTATTGTCTATGTACTGTAACATCACCATGTGTGGTACCCTTGTATTATCATGTTGTGTTTATTGTCTATGTACTGTGACATCACCATGTGTGGTACCCTTGTATTATCATGTTGTGTTTATTGTCTATGTACTGTGACATCACCTTGTGTGGTATCCTTGTATTATGATATTGTGTTTATTGTCTATGTACTGTGACATCACCATGTGTGGTACCCTTGTATTATGATGTTGTGTTTATTGTCTATGTACTGTGAAATCACCATGTGTCCCTTGTATTATGATGTTGTGTTTATTGTCAGTGTACTGTGACATCACCGTGTGGTACCCTTGTATTATGATGTTGTGTTTATTGTCTATGTACTGTGACATCACCTTGTGTGGTACCCTTGTATTATGATGTTGTGTTTATTGTCTATGTACTGTGACATCACCTTGTGTGGTACCCTTGTATTATGATGTTGTGTTTATTGTCTATGTACTGTGACATCACATGTGTGGTACCCTTGTATTATGATGTTGTGTTTATTGTCTCTGTACTGTGACATCACCATGTGTGGTACCCTTGTATTATGATGTTGTGTTTATTGTCTATGTACTGTGACATCACCGTGTGGTACCCTTGTATTATGATGTTGTGTTTATTGTCAGTGTACTGTGACATCACCTTGTGTGGTACCCTTGTATTATGATGTTGTGTTTATTGTCAGTGTACTGTGACATCACCTTGTGTGGTACCCTTGTATTATGATGTTGTGTTTATTGTCTATGTACTGTGACATCACCTTGTGTGGTATCCTTGTATTATGATATTTTGTTTATTGTCTATGTACTGTGACATCACCATTTGTGGTACCCTTGTATTATGATGTTGTGTTTATTATCTGTGTACTGTGACATCACCATGTGTGGTACCCTTGTATTATGATGTTGTGTTTATTGTCAGTGTACTGTGACATCACCATGTGTGTTACCCTTGTATTATGATGTTGTGTTTATTGTCAGTGTACTGTGACATCACCATGTGTGTTACCCTTGTATTATGATGTTGTGTTTATTGTCTATATACTGTGACATCACCATGTGTGGTACCCTTGTATTATCATGTTGTGTTTATTGTCTATGTACTTTGACATCACCTTGTGTGGTACCCTTGTATAATGATGTTGTGTTTATTGTCAGTGTACTGTGACATCACCTTGTGTGGTACCTTTGTATTATCATGTTGTGTTTATTGTCAGTGTACTGTGACATCACCTTGTGTGTTACCCTTGTATTATGATGTTGTGTTTATTGTCTCTGTACTGTGACATCACCATGTGTCCCTTGTATTATGATGTTGTGTTTATTGTCTATGTACTGTGACATCACCTTGTGTTCCTTGTATTATGATGTTGTGTTTATTGTCTCAGTACTGTGACATCACCATGTGTCCCTTGTATTATGATGTTGTGTTTATTGTCTCTGTACTGTGACATCACCATGTGTGGTACCCTTGTATTATAATGTTGTGTTTATTGTCAGTGTACTGTGACATCACCTTGTGTGGTATCCTTGTATTATGATATTGTGTTTATTGTCTATGTACTGTGACATCACCATGTGTGGTACCCTTGTATTATGATGTTGTGTTTATTGTCTATGTACTGTGACATCACCATGTGTCCCTTGTATTATGATATTGTGTTTATTGTCTCTGTACTGTGACATCACCATGTGTGGTACCCTTGTATTATGATGTTGTGTTTATTGTCTATGTACTGTGACATCACCTTGTGTTCCTTGTATTATGATGTTGTGTTTATTGTCTCAGTACTGTGACATCACCATGTGTGGTACCCTTGTATTATGATGTTGTGTTTATTGTCTATGTACTGTGACATCACCATGTGTCCCTTGTATTATGATATTGTGTTTATTGTCTCTGTACTGTGACATCACCATGTGTGGTACCCTTGTATTATGATGTTGTGTTTATTGTCTATGTACTGTGACATCACCTTGTGTTCCTTGTATTATGATGTTGTGTTTATTGTCTATGTACTGTGACATCACCATGTGTCCCTTGTATTATGATATTGTGTTTATTGTCTCTGTACTGTGACATCACCATGTGTGGTACCCTTGTATTATCATGTTGTGTTTATTGTCTCTGTACTGTGACATCACCATGTGTGGTACCCTTGTATTATGATGTTGTGTTTATTGTCTATGTACTGTGACATCACCATGTGTCCCTTGTATTATGATGTTGTGTTAAGTGTTTAAGTGGGATAAGTGTTTTCTGCTGCAGATGCCCATTAATGGTCTATTCACATGTACAGTATTTTGTGCAGATTTGTTGTGCAGGATTTTCTGCTGCAGATTTCAATGTAAACAGAATGATTGAGCACTGCTTGAAATCCTGCGCATCAAATCTGCATAGAATACTGTACGTGTGAATAGACCCAAAACATTACATGAAACTGCACACTCGTGATCCTCCTTTCCACTAGGGGCGCCAGAACACACTTTTAGACCAAAAATTCAGCTGAGCACCGGGGGGCGGAGCCTGTCACCACAGAGACGCACAGCTAACGGCTGTTCACACACACGGCGGCGGAGAGGAGCAGCTGCGGCCGGAGCGCTGGGTAATGATGCTGCGGGGCTGTGAGTGGTGTTGTAGTGTGTACGGTTACCTGAGCAGTGTGCGGTAGTTATAGCAGTGCGCTGTGTAATAAAGGACGTGTCACCCGGGTAACTCCAGACCTGCGCTGTATCCTCTGCTGGACCCGGTTCTGTTCACATACTGAGGAGCCGCAGCTGGAAGCGTCACCCAGTCCACTGCTGATCTATGGGCAATGACGTCACTTGTTTTGGAAGCAGATACATGAGTACATGCAGTGTTGTTACAGTGTAACTGTGGCTGGAACTGAGATGTAGCAACCTATAACATCGCAGCTTTTATATGGTGTTTTGTGCTTGAGATTTAAAAGCTGTGATGTGATTGGTTGCTATGGCAACAAAGTGTTTTGTGACTCCATAATCCAGTGTTACCCAACCAGGGTGCCAGGGAGTTGTAGTTTTGCAACAGCTGGAGGCATCCTGGTTGGGAAACACTGCATTAATCATTTTAGGGGGGGGGGGGGGGGGGGGCACTATGAATTTTCACTGCATGATGCTAGGATTGTAGTCCCTGGGATTTCCATTGACCTGTTCACACTGCAGAATTTCTGCTGTGGAATTGCCGGAATCTGGACACCTCTGAAAGAATCAACATTCCGTGCTGGCTGCATTGCCGTCAGGGGGATGGCATTATTTTGGTGGCCCCACCCGGGCAGATATTCCTTAGTGTGAATGGGCCCTTATAGTTTTAGTTAACATAAACCTTTATCAGTAGCTCTGTTTTCTTTTAAATGTTACTGTTGCAAGTTGTCAAAAACAACGTAAGACATGTAAAAAATTGTTGATTGCATCAGGTCTCACTATCTATGTCTGTGTTTCCCAACCAGTGTGCCTCCAGCTGTTGCAAAACTACAACTATGGCCGGACAGCCTTTGGCTGGGAGTTGTAGTTTTGCAACAGCTGGAGGCACACTGGTTGGGAAACACTGATCTATGTAGAAGTCTACATATAGAAATGTAAGAATCTCTCGACCTGCTGGGCAGTGGAACGCAATGCCGCACACTTCCCTGGCTAATGACTAACAATTGCAGCGGGGCTCTCCTGGGGACAATAATCTTCTGTTCTCAGAATTGTTGGCGATCCCAGCTAGTATTCACCTTTTCATATTTTAATTAAAGGGGTACTCCAGTGGAAAACATTATTTTTTTATTTTTTTTAAAGAACTGGTGCCAGAAAGTTAAACAGATTTTTAAATTACTTCTATTAAAACATTCATTTCTTTTTGAATTTTTTTTTTGTCTTGTCCACAGTGCTCTCTGCTGACACCTGATGCCTGTATCAGAGCAGGAGAAAATCCCATAGCAAACCAATGCTGCTCTGGACAGTTCCAGCAGAGAGCACTGTTGACAACACAAAAAAGAAATTCAAAAAGAAAAGAATTTCCTCTTTAGCATACAGCTGCTAAAAAGTACTAAAAGGATTAATATTTTTAAATAGAAGTCATTTACCAATCTGTTTAACTTTCTGGCATCAGTTCATTTAAAGGAAAACTGTCAGATATTTTCTCCCGCACTATCCACAGGTATTGGTGGATAGTACGGGAGACGCTGATTAAAACGAGCTCTACCCTGCCCGGATCCGCCCGGCCATTCGCCCGCAATGGTAGTTTTATTCTAAGTGTATATATTGCTGTAACTGGCACGGGCGGGGCTTCTGCAGGTTAACTGGCACTGACATCAGCGCCGCTTATGAATATTCATTCCCCCTCCCTCCAGTTAGGAGCGGTGAAGAGAGGGAGAGCTGGAGGGAGGGAGGATGAATATTCATAAACAGCGCTGACGTCAGTGCCAGTTAAGCTGCAGAAGCCAGTTACAGCAAGATATACATATAGAATAAAACTACAATTGCGGGCGAACGGCCGGGCGGATCCGGGAAGGTAGGGCTCGTTGGAATCAGCGTCTCCTTCACTATCCACCAGTACAGTGGATAGTGCGGAGAAAATATCTGACAGTTTTCCTTTTAAACTTAAAAAGTTTTCCACCGGAGTACCCCTTTAAAATGGACAGAGATGTCAGCAGACAGCTCTGTGTTCCAAAAAGAAAAATAATTTCCTCTGTAGTATTAAGCAGCTAATAAGTACTGGAAGGATTAAGATTTTTTAATAGAAGTAATTTACAAATCTGTTTATTTTTCTGGCACCAGCTGATAAAAAAAAAAAAAAAAAAAAAAAAAGTTTTCCACCTTGAGTACCCCTTTAACTCCTTAACGACAATGGATGTAAATGTACATCATGGTGACGTGGTACTTAACCCTATAACGACCACGGACGAGTATAGACGTCCAGTTTGGCAGCTGTTCCCGCACCTGGACGTCTATACTCGTTCATTATTCTCGTGGGTGCTGCCCAGTGCACCCACGAGATCGCGGCAGGGACTCGGCTGTTTCACACAGCCGGGACCCTGCTGCACTGCCAGGACCGAAGTAAACTTCGGTGCCGGCAGTTTTAACCCATACAGCCGCGGTCGGAAGTGACCGCGGGCTGTAAGTGTTATGACAGAGGGAGGGGGCTCCCTCTGTCACCCCTGCAGCACCCGCATCGCGATCGCGGGGTGCTGTGTGTAATACGCGGCTGGCCGGGACCTGCCGCACTGCCGGGAGTGAAGTTCACTTTACTCCCGACAGCTTAACCCTTACAGCCGCGGTCAGAAGTGACCGCGCGCTGTAAGGAGTTCTGACAGAGGGAGGGGGCTCCCTCTGTCTCTCCTGCAGCACCCCGGAGCATCGCAGGGTGCTGCTACATACCTGGGCAGCCGGGGGTCCTACAAAGACCCCCAGGTCTGCCCTGGGCATTGCCTGAAAGGAAGTGCCAGAAGCACGTCCTAATATGCTGCCTGCTAGTGAAAACTGGCAGGCAGCATATAACTGCAATGCTTTGTAATACTAAGTATTCCAAAGCATTAAAAAGTGTAAAAATAAATAAATAAATAAATAAAATAAAAGTGTAAAAATAAATAAAAATGTAATAAAAGTGTAAAAAAATAAATAAGTATATATATTAAAAATACATTTATTAAATGAATCTAATTAAAAAAAAAAGCATAATGTGTAGGATCGCATTGGCGGACATCCGCAGCATGTAATATGCTGCGGATGTCCACCATGTGATCCTACACATTATGCAGCAGTCACGGTAATGAGCTAGCTGCTGCGGCTGGGTAGCTTTGTGTGTCCAGTCATAGCGGCGGATTTCCCGCCGGCAGTCATGAGTGGACACACTGAGCTACCCAGCCGCAGCAGTGATGGATATATACGCCATGAACGGGTGCTTATTCCCACAACATGGCGGATATATCCATCAGGAGCCTTAACTGTCACAGACAGACGCGTTATACTGCCAGCCGACCAAGGACCAATCAGAGAGGTCCCTGGTCCAGCCAATAAATGGGGTCACTTGTGGGGGTGGGGGTACTGTTCTGCCCTGAAAGCCAAATGGCGCTCCTCTCCTTCTGAGTCCTACCACGCGGCCAAGGAACCATATATGGCCAAAGCGGGGGTATTTCCGAACATGGGACAAGCAGCTAAATAAAATATAGGGTGCATTTCTTTCAATATCAGAAGTGATGTACAAAAAATATGCCCCCCAAATGATGCATTTGTGAAAAATTGCAAATTGTGAATTTTTAACACTGACTTTGTAATAATTCCTGCCAAAAAACTATGGAGTTAAAATACTCACTGTACCCCCTACCGAATACCTTGAGGGGTCTAGTTTTTAAAATGGGGTCATTTGGCGGGGTGTTCCTATGTTCTACTACCTTTTAATTTCTGCAAACCTTGCATAGCACATAAAAAAAGATGCACTTTTCAAATTTTAAAAATTTCAAGTTAAATTGTTAGGCTTCTAACTAATTTAAAATGTTAATTAAAAACAAAAAAAATGACGTCAAAATAGAAATCTGAACGTATAAGTTTCATAAACTATTTGGTCAGTAAGTATAAATATATGCAACCTATTAGTGTTAAAATAGCAAAAAATCGTAATTTTTTGTAAAAATGTCATGATTTTTTACATTGTAAAAAAAAAAACTACAAATGATATCGGCTTACTTTTACTATGTACATGAAGGACAACTTGTGACAAAAAAACAATGTCAGAATTATCGTGATTGGCAAAACATTACCAGAGTTATTCTCTAATAAAGACAGACATCCCTGATTTGAAAAAACAGGCCTGGTCTTTCAGGGGCATACAGGTTTACTTGTGTTGGTCCTTAAGGGGTTAACGCACCATGACGTACATTTACGCGCTGCCATGATCGCGAGCACTGGAGCGGTGCTTGCGGCAGGTCCCGGCTGCTATCAGCAGCCACGGACCCGTCATTAATGGCGGACATCCGCAATCGCGTGGATTTCCGCCATTAACCCCTCAGATGCCGTGATTTATACAGATCGCGGCAGTGTGGTACTTAGAATGGATGATCAGATCGCCCGCAGCGCTGCCGCGGGGATCTGATCATCCAGCATGGCGGCCGGAGGTCCCCTCACCTGGCTCCGGCCGTCTCCCGGGAGCACCGATAATACTGATCAGTGCTGTGTCCTACACATAGCACTGAACAGTATTAGCAATCAACAAATTGCTATGAATAGTCCCCTATGGAGACATAAAAAGTGTAAAAAATTTAAAATAAAAAAAGTGAAAATACCCTCCCCAATAAAAAAGTTAAAAGTATCGCCACGTGCGTAAAAGTCTGAACTATTAAAATATATTATTAATTATCCCGTACGGTGAACGAAAAACGTTAAAAAAAATTCAAAAGTCCAAAATTGCTGCTTTTTGGTCACATTTTATTCCCAAAAAAATTAATAAAAAGTAAAACCTAAGCAAAAGTGGTACTGATAAAAACTACAGATTATGGCGCAAAAAATGAGCCCTCATATCGCCCCATATACGGAAAATGAGAAAGTTATAGGTCATCAAAATAGGGCAATTTCAAACATACTAATTTTGTTAAAATGGTTTGAGATTTTTTTTTTAAGCGGTACAATTATAGAAAAGCATATAACATGGGTACCATTTTAATCGTATTGGCCCTCAGAATAAAGAAAACATGTCATTTTTACTGGAAAGTGTACAGCGTGAAAACAAAACCTTCCAAAATTTGCTAAATTGCGGTTTTCTTGGTGACGCAAAAAAACAAGCCCTCATATGGGTCTGTGGATGGAAATATAAGAGAGTTATGATTATTATAAGGCAAGGAGGAAGAAACAAAAATGCAAAAATAAAATGGGCCTGGTCCTTAAGGGGTTAATGGCAGCGGGAGGCTACTGCACTGGAATTTACAAGCGTAGTTTCTCCACTTAAAAAATTCCATAGGATGAATAAGCCCTAACATGATGATTGCATGTTGGACTGCATTTTTAATGTGACAGGTTTCCTTTAAGAGCCCACCTATGCTCCTGTACTATGGCAGGACTTAAAGGGGTACTCCCGTGGAAAACTTTTTTTTTTTAATCAACTGGTGCCAGAAAGTTAAAGGGGTCCTCCGCCCCTCCCATAGACTTGCATTGAGGGGCGGGGTGTGAGGTCACACGGGGGTGGAGTCGTGACGTCACGATCTTCCGTCCCGGTGGTCGAGATGGACTCAACCTGAGGACCTCCAGCGGTTCCGGAAGCCGCTACAGGTGGGTGCTGCATGGTAGATCCAGGGGGTCCCCAGCAGCGGGACCCCGGCAATCTGACATCTTATCCCCTATCCTTTGGATAGGGGATAAGATGTCTAGAAGCGGAGTACCCCTTTTAACAGATTTGTAAATTACTTCTACTTAAAGGGGTATTCCGCCCCTAGACATTTTATCCCCTTTCCAAAGGATAGGGGATAAGATGTCAGATCGCCGCGGTCCCGCTGCTGGGGACCCCCGGGATCCCCGCTGCGGCACCGCGCTATCATTACAGCACAGAGCGAGTTCGCTCTGTGCGTAATAACGGGCGATACAGGGGACGGAGCCGCGTGACGTCATGGTGCCGCCCCTCGTGACATCACGGCCCGTCCCCTTAATGCAAGTCTATGGGAGGGGGTGTGATGACCGCAACGCCCCCTCCCATAGACTTGTATTGAAAGGGGCGGGCCGTGACATCACGAGGGGTGGAGCCGTGACGTAACGATGCTCCGGCCCCTGTACCGCCCATCATTACGTGCAGAGCGAACTCGCTCTGTGCTGTAATGATAGCGCGGTGCCGCAGTGGGGATCCCGGGGCTCCCCAGCAGCGATCTGACATCTTATCCCCTATCCTTTGGATAGGGGATAAAATGTCTAGGGGCGGAGTACCCCTTTAATCCTTCCAGTACTTTTTAGGGGCTATATACTACAGAGGAAATGCTTATCTTTTTAGATTTCTCTGATGTGATGACCACAGTGCCCTCTGCTGACCTCTGCGGCATATGTTTGTTATAAGGATTTTCTCCTGCCCTGGACAATTCTTAAAATGGACAGCAGAGGTCAGCAGAGAGCAGCAGAGAGCACTGTGGTCATGACATCAGAGAAATCTAAAAATATAAGCATTTCCTCTCCTCTGTAGTATACAACCCCTAAAAAGTACTGGAAGGATTAAAAATTTTTAATAGAAGTAATTTACAAATCTGTTTAACTTTCTGGCACCAGCTGATTTAAAAAAAAAAAAAAAAAATTTTCCACGGGAGTACCCCTTTAACCCCTTAAAGCCCATTTTGGCCTTAAAGGGGTATTCCATCCCTAGACATCTTATCCCCTATCCAAAGGATAGGGGATAAGATGTCAGATCGCCGCGGTCCCGCTGCTGGGGACCCCTGGGATCGCTCTGCACGTAATGATGGGCGGTACAGGGGCCGGAGCATCGTTACGTCACGGCTCCGCCCCTCGTGATGTCACGGCCCGCCCCTTTCAATACAAGTCTATGGGAGGGGGCATGGCGGTCGTCACGCCCCCTCCCATAGACTTGCATTAAGGGGACGGCCGTGATGTCACGAGGGGCGGCGCCATGACTTCACGCTGCTCCGTCCCCCGAACTCGCTCTGTGCTGTAATGATAGCGCGGTGCCGCAGCAGGGATCCCGGGGGTCCCCAGCAGCGGGACCGCGGCGATCTGACATCTTATCCCCTATCCTTTTGGATAGGGGATAAGATGTCTAGGGGCGGAATACCCCTTTTTTAAACCGGAGTCAAAACCGTGGTTGACCACGATTTTGTCTCCGGTTTAAAAACCGTACTGCAACCGCATACGTTTTTTTTAACATGGACGTCAATGGGAAACGCACATGTATACTGTTCCATATGGGAAAAACGTATACGTTTTTACTTTGCACATGCGCATTTGAATCCTAAAGTCCCCACCCAAGACCCCTCCCATTAAAAATGGACAAAATTTTCAAAAACATATGGGTTTTTTTTTCTATAAAAACTGACGGAACTGTATGCACTTTTAAAAACAGTATACTGTTTAAAAACGCATACGGTTTACTTTTTTCCATACTGTTCCATCCGTTTTTTTGCCATACGGTTTTCTTTAGAAAAACGGATTGAAAACAGTATGGCAAAAACGTGATGTGAACCCAGCCTTATACTGGAGAAAGTAATTGCAATGTATTAAAGGGAATCTGTCATCAGCATCACCTGCACTAACCTATAGGTACATGCTTGTAGCATGAGGGACACTGATGACAATGGTTTTTACCATTTTCTGATGGTTGGCTCAGTTATTCCTTGTTTACCACAGTACACTATAACGTCTGGCCTGGATCTATAACACTGCAAAAATAAGTGTGAAAAAAAAAGTTAATAAAGATCATTTTAACCCCTTCCCTAATAAAAGTAAGAATCACCCACCTTTTCCCATTAAAAGAAAAACCCCAAACTGTGTGAATAAAAATAAACATATGTGGTATCGCCGCGTGCAGAAATGTCCGAACTATAACAATATATCGTTAATTAAACCGCATGGTCAATGGCGTATGCGCAATAAAATTCCAAATTCCAAAATTGCATATTTTTGGTTACTATTTATATCATGAAAAAATGAATAAAAAGCGATCAAAAAGTCTGATCAATACAAAAATGGTACCGCTAAAAATATCAGATCACGGCGCAAAAAATGAGCCCTCATACCGCCCCATACACGGAAAAATAAAAAAGTTATAGGGGTCAAAAGATGACAATTTTAAACGTATTCATTTTCCTCCATGTAGTTATGATTTTTTTCAGAAGTACGACAAAATTAAACCTATATAAGTAGGGTATCATTTTAAAGGGGTACTCCGGTGCTAAGACATCTTATCCCCTATCCAAAGTATAGGGGATAAGATGCCTGATCGTGGGGGTCCCGCCGCTGGGGCCCCTGTGATCTTGCACGCAGCACCCCGTTAGAATCAGTCCCCGGAGCACGTTCGCTCCGGGTCTGATTACTGGCGATCACAGGGGCCGGAGCATTGTGACAGCCCTGTGTGATGTCACACTCCGCCCCCTCAATGCAAGCATATGGGAAGGGGCGTGGCAGCTGTCACACCCCCTCACATAGGCTTGCATTCAGGGGGCAGTCACGCCCCCCAAATGTTACAAACATTTTTCTTCAGTTTTGTCGCACAATGAATTTTTTTTCTGTTTCGCTGTGGATTTATTGTTAAAATGACTGTCAAGGTAGAATTGGTGGTGCAAAAAATAAGCTATAATATGGAATTTTAGGTGCAAAATTGAAAGGGTTATGATTTTTAAAAGGTAAGGAGGAAAAAATGAAAGTGGAAAAACCCTAAAAGGGTACTCCACCCCTAGACATATTATCCCCTATCCAAAGGATAGGGGATAAGATGTCTGATCGCGGGGGTTCCGCCGCTGGGGACCCCCACAATATAGCATGCGGCACCCACCTGTTACTGCTCTGGAAGCGCTGGAGGGTCTGGATCTCGACCACGGGAACGGAAGATCGTGACGTCATGCCCCGCCCTCCAGCGCTTCGGGAGCAGTAACAGGTGGGTGCCGCATGCTATATTGTGGGGTCCCCAGCGGCGGAACCCCCGCGATCAGACATCTTATCCCCTATCCTTTGTGTAGGGGATAAGATGTCTAGGGGTGGAGTACTCCTTTAAGGGGTTAATGAGCCCAGAATGCTGGCATTAGACAAAAAAAAATAATTATCCCAGACTTCCCTCCCACCGCTCCCGCAATGCCTCTTTGCTGTTGGGATTTGCTCCTACTCTGGACAGTTCCTGTCATGGACAGAGGTGTCTGCAGAGAGCACTGTGATCGGTCAGACAGAAAAGAACAACTCAACTTCCTCGGCAACATACAGCAGCTGATAAGTACTGGAAGGATTAAGATTTTTTAGTAGAAGTAATTTACAAATCTGTATAACTTTCTGGCACCAGTTGATTTAAAATGTTTTCCGTAAAAAAAAAAAAAAAAAAAAAAAGAGTTTAATGGATAACCCCTATTAGGGACCAGCTGGACGCAGTGAATGCTCTGCAAATTCATACATTAGTAATGTAAAAAAAGGAATATATCAGAGGAGCCTGACCTGATCATTCTGAAGAGCTCTTTCCTGTACACAATATAATAGAATTATGCTATGCTAATTTATTAGAGCATTTGAAAGGGGTTTATTTTTTTGCGCACATGTTGTAAGATATTTTATTTGGAAGACTTTTCATAAACTTGTATTGTAGAGGATTTCCTAGCCAGATTTTTGAAGTGGTTAGGGATTTATAATGTGTGACCTTGCCAAATGTCGCAATTACTCGGCGCATTCATGTTTAACCCTTTAAGGACAAAGGGCGTACTGGTACACCCTTGCCTTCTGTACTTAATCCCTTAAGGACCTAGGACGTACAGATACGCACTAGCTCCCTGGTACTTAAGGACCCAGGGCGTACCTGTACGCCCGTGGGAATTTCGGTCCCCGCTGCGCACCGGGCAGGGACCGGAACGGGATGCCTGCTGAAATCATTCATCAGGAATCCCGTGCAAATGCCTGGGGGGTCCTGAGGCGGCATCGGCAGTGGTGGTGTGGGGAGGCTTACCTGGGGTCCGGTGTGGTGGCATGGTCCCCAGCGGCGGCGGTCCCAGTGGTCTTTGGCGGAGGGATCTAATAGCAGGAGGTAAGCGCTGTTTGCTAGCAACAACTCCCAGCATGCACAGCCAAAGGGCATCCTAGGAGTTGTAGTTTTGCAACAGCTGGAGGCACAACTGAAACTCCCAGCATGCCCTTTGGCTGTCTTGGCATGCTGGGAGTTGTAGTTATGAAAAATTGTGCCTCCAGCTGTTGCATAACTACAACTCCCACCATGCATGGACTGCCAAAGGCATGCTGGGAGCTGTAGTAGTGTGCCTCCAGCTGTTTCAAAACTACAACGCTCAGCATGCCCTTTGGCTGTCAGTGCATGCTGAGGGTTGTAGTTTTGCAACAGCTGAAGTGCTGTGAAACTAACTTGGTGCTGTTACCTAACTCAGTGTTTTGCAACCAGTGTGCCTCCAGCTGTTGCTAAACTGCAACTCCCAACATGCATTGACAGACCGTACATGCTAGGAGTTGTAGTTTTGCAACAGCTGGAGGCACACTGGTTGCGAAACACTGAGCTAAGTAACAAACTCTTAGTGTTTTGCAACCAGTGTGCCTTCAGATGTTGCATAACTACAACCCCCAGCATGCACGGACATCCAAAGGGCATGCTGGAAGTTGTAGTAGTATGTCTCCAGCTGTTGCATAACTACAAGTCCCAGCATGCCCTCCGGCTATTACTGCATGCTGAGAGTTGTAATTTTTGCAACAGCTGAAGGCACACTGGTTGCGAAACACTGAGAGTTTGTTATCTAACTCAGCATTTCGCAACCAGAGTGCCCCCAGCTGTTGCAAACTACATCTCACAGCATGCATTGACAGACCATACATGCTGGGAGTTGTAGTTTTCCAGCTGGAGGCTCACTGGTTGCAAAACAATGAGTTAAGTAACAAACTCTCAGTGCTTTGCAACCAGTTTGCCTCCAGCATAACTACAACCCCCAGCATGCACAGACAGCCATAGGGCATGCTGGGAGTTGTAGTTTTGCAACAGCTGGAGGTTCTCCCCCCTATGTGAATGTACGGCAGGGTTTCCAAAACGGAGCCCCCAGCTGTTGCAAAACAACAACTCCCAGTATTGCCGGACAGCCACTGACTGTCCACGCATGCTGGGAGTTTTGCAACAGCTGGAGGCACCCTGTTAGGGGTATTCTACGCCAGTGATTCCCAATGTCCACCCCTATGCAAATCCCTAATTAAGGTCTCAAATGCGCATGGCGCTCTCTCACTTCGGAGCCCTGTCGTATTTCAAGGCAACAGTTTAGGGCCACATATGGGGTATCGCCGTACTCGGGAGAAATTGCACTACAAATTTTGGAGTTTTTTTTTCTCCTTTTACCCCTTATGAAAAGGTAAAGCTGGGGTCTACGCCAGCATGTTATTGTAAAAAAATAAAAAAATTTACACTAACATGCTGGTGTTGCCCCATACTTTTAATTTTCACAAGAGGTAAAAAGAAAAAAAATACCCCCAAAATTTGTAACGCAATTTCTCCTGCGTACGGAATTAACCCATATGTGGACGTAAAATGCTCTGCGGATGCACAACAAGGCACAAAAAAAGTGTGACCACATTTTGGAAACTACACCCCTCACGGAAAGTAACAAGGAGCCTTAAAGGGGTACTCTGGCGCTAAGACATCTTATCCCCTATCCAAAGGATAGGGGATAATATGCCCGATCGCGGGGGTCCCGCTGCTGGGGACCTCCGTGATCTTGCACGCAGCACCCCGTTAGAATCACCCTGTTAGAATCAGTCCCCGGAGCGTATTCACGCCAGGTCTGATTACTGGCGATCACGGGGACGGAGCGTTGTGACGGGGGGCATTTTGGGGGGGCATTTTCTCCTATTACCCCTTGTAAAAATGTAAAATTTGGGGGAAAAACAGCATTTTAGTGAAAAAAAAAAATTTCATTTACACATCCAACTTTAATGAAAAGTCATCAAACACCTGTGGTGTATTAAGGATCACTGTATTGTTACGTTCTTTGAGGGGTGTAGTTTCCAAAATAGTATGCCACGTGCGTTTTTTTTAATATTTTTTTTTTGCTGTTTTGGTACCATAGGGGCTTCCTAAATGTGACATGCCCCCCAAAAACTATTTCTGCAAAATTCACTCTCCAAAATCCCTTTGTCGCTCCCTCCATTCTGAGCCCTCTAGTGCACCCACAGAGCACTTTACGTTCACATATGAGATATTTCCTTACTCGAGAGAAATTGCGTTAAAATGTTAGGGACATTTCTCTCCTTTTACCCCTTGTAAAAATTTAAAAACTAGGTCTACAAGAACATGCGAGCGTAAAAAATGAAGATTTTGAATTTTCTCCTTCACTTTGCTGCTATTCCTGTGAAACACCTAAAGGGTTAACACACTTACTGAATGTTGTATTGAATACTTTGAGGGGTGAATACACGTAAAAAAAAAAAAACTTCAAAATTGCGTATTTTTGATCACTACATATCCCATAAAAAAAATTTAAAGGAGTCAAAAAGTCCCATCAAAATTAAAATGGTACTGATAAAAACTACAGATTACAGCGCAAAAAAATGTGCACTCTTATAGCTGTGTATGCTGAAAAATTAAAAAGTAATAGGGGTCAGAAAAGGACAATTTTAAAGGGGTACTTTAGTGGAAAGCAATTTTTTCAAAGCAACTGGTGGCAGAAAGTTAAACAGATTTGTAAATTACTTCTATTAAAAAGTCTTAATCCTTCCAGTACTTATCAGATGCTGTACGCTACAGAGGAAGGAAGTTGAGTTGTCCTTTTCTGTCTGACCACAGTGCTCTCTGCTGACACCTCTGTCCATGTCAGGAACTGCACATAGTAGAAGCAAATCCCTATAGCAAACCTCTCCTGCTCTGGACAGTTCCTGAGATGGACAGAGGTGTCAGCAGAGAGCGCTGTGGTCAGACAGAAAACAACAATTCAATTTCCTCTGTAGTATACAGCAGCTGATAAGTACTGGAAGGATTAAGATTTTTTTAATGGAAGAATTTATAAATCTGTTTAATTGGAGTACCCCTTTAACCCCTTAACGACAACGAACGTAGGTGTACGTCCTGGTTTGACGGTACTTTGCGCACCAGGACGTACACTTACGTCCTGTGTATGGCCGCGAGCATCGGAGCGGTGCTCGCGTCATACACGGCAGGTTACGCCGGTAATGGCCGACATCCGCAATCACACGGATGTCCGCCATTAACCCACTCAGATGCCATGATCAGTGCAGATCACGGCATCTGCGGCAATGTGCATGTTAAAATAGATGATCGGATCACCCGCAGTGCTGCCGCGGGGATCCGATCATCTGTAATGGCGGACAGAGGTCCCCTCACCTGCCTCCGTCTCCCGGCGTCTCCTGCTCTAGTCTGAGACCGAGCAGACCAGAGCAGAAAATAGCCGATAATACTGATCAGTGCTATGGAGTTGCTGTAGGAGAAAAAGGTGTTCTGCAGCAGCGCTGCCTTTCAGAGATCGATTTTTGGTCGAGTCCGGTATGGTAAAAGTATTCACATTTATTTGTGCATACATATAAGAACAGACAAGCAAGAAGCGTTCCGGGGTTAAGTTACTCCTTTCTCAATTGCAGGTTAAAAAGTTGTCTACATACAGGCATAAGAATTACAGTTAAATAATTTTAAAAAGGCACCAAAGGGAAGGGTAACTGTAATCCTTATGCCTGTATGTAGACAATTTTTTAACCTGCAATTGAGAAAGGGGTAACTTAACCCCGAAACGCGTCTTTCTTGTCTGTTCTTACATGTATGCACACATAAATGTGAATACTTTTACCATACCGGACTCGACCTAAAATCGATCTCTGAAAGGCAGCACCGCTGCAGAACACCTTTTATTCCTTCAGCAACTCCATTTCCTGCCGACCACCACCCTAGGTGTTCGGGCAAGTTCCTGCAGGCTGCAGCCCTAGATCTCTTGTCTGACCCCACACAGAGGGGTGACACGCTTTTTTCAAAGTTCCCCAGGTGAGCGCACGTCACACGGGGGTAGTGTGGGAAAATATACCCATGGAATTACACAAGGCGCTGTCCTCTCCTTGTCTTCCTTCTCTTCTATTTTGATCAGTGCTATGTCCTATGCATAGTACTGAGCAGTATTAGAAATCAAAAGTGTAAAATAAAAGTTTAAAAATGTAAAAATAAAAAGTAAAAAAGTGAAAAATCCCCTCCCCCAATAAAAAAGAAAATAGTCAGTTTTTCCCATTTTTCCCCCCAAAAGCGTATTTTTTTTTCTTATAAACCCCCGCGATCTGACATCTTATCCCCTATCCTTTGGAGTAGTCCAGTGGTGACCCAGTGGTGAACAACTTATCCCCTATCCTAAGGATAGGGGATAAGTTGCAGATTGCGGGGGGTCCGACTGCTGGGGCCCCCTGCGATCTCCTGTACGGAGCCCCGACAGCCCGCGGGAAGGGGGCGTGTCGACCTCCGCACGAAGCGGCGGCCGACACGCCCCCTCAATACAACTCTATGGCAGAGCCGAAGCGCTGCCTTCGGCAATCTCCAGCTCTGCCATAGAGATGTATTGAGGGGGCGTGTCGGCCGCCGCTTCGTGCGGGGGTCGACACCCGCTATCTGGCCGGAGAGCCTGGCCCCCGTACAGAGCGATCTCAAACTTAAGATAGGGGATAAGTTTTTCACCACTGGACTACCCCTTTAAGGTTAAAATGGGCTTGGTCCTTAACCCCTTAAGGACTCAGGGTTTTTCAGCTTTTGCACTTTCGTTTTTTCCTCCTTACCTTTTAAAAATCATAGCCCTTTCAATTTTCCACCTACAAATCCATATTATGGCTTATTTTTTGCATCACCAATTCTACTTTGCAGTGACATTAGTCATTTTACCCAAAAATTCACGGCGAAACGGAAAAAAAAATCATTGTGCGACAAAATCGAAGAAAAAACGCCATTTTGTCATTTTTGGGGGCTTCCGTTTCTACGCAGTGCATATTTCGGTAAAAGTGACACCTTATCATTATTCTGTAGGTCCATACGGTTAAAATGATACCCTAATTATATAGGTTGGATTTTGTCGTACTTCTGGAAAAAATCATAACTACATGCAGGAAAATGTATACGTTTAAAAGTGTCATCTTCTGACCCCTATAACTTTTTTTTTTTTCCACGTACAGGGCGGTATGAGGGCTAATTTTTTGCGCCCTGATCTGAAGTTTTTATCGGTACAATTTTTGTTTTGATCGGACGTTTTGATCACTTTTTATAAAAAAATTTTTAATGGTATAAAAAGTGACCAAAAATGCGCTTTTTTGGACTTTGGAATTTTTTTGCGCGTACGCCATTGACCGTACGGTTTAATTAATGATATATTTTTATAGTTCTCCTCTTCCTCCTGATTGGAAAAGACATAAAAATGCAAGGTTACATTCCACACCCCTTCCTGTCCACACCAGTGTTTTTTCCTGTCCCTGTCGGAAGGAGTACTGAGAGGTGCGGGGACTAGGTCTCCTGCGCAATGGCCGGAAGAACTGACCAATCAGAATGGGCATTTTACTGGTTAAACCCCTGTATTCCTAAAGTGCATGCACTGAATTCCTGTCTGTTAGTGCCCCCTACAGTACAGGGAGGTACTACATGTTCTGTACTACTCTTTACTTGTGCCAGGGTTAGCTGCTCAATGTAAGGGCGGCTCCATTTTACTTTTTTAGGACATTGCGTGTACTGTTCAGGAGTTTCAGGAGAACGGGGTTCAGGACAACACTTTGACATACAGCATGGGTGAGTTGCAGGATCCTAATGTATGAGCTGGTTTACAATACAGTTTTGCCTTTTATATGGTTGTGGGTGACGGAGGGTCATAGCCCATAGTGGTTTGGATTCTGAATGACCTCAATCTCTCTGCTGGATTACTAGTTCTGTAATTAGTTTACATTGTGCTCATATGGAACTACAAACATTGTGAATATGTCCATATGCTTTCTGTAACACCCCCACTGTGTGGGTCCTAGGTACCTTTACAGTGCTGTTTTACTATCCCTTTAATGTGATTGTATATTGACCTAGTGTTCTCCTGGCTATTTTTTGTCTGTAATTTTATTGAGCACCATTTATGTTCTTTTTTTTATGATATTGATATTAATAAAGATATTGGTTTTATACTGAGATTGTGTTTATCAACTGGGGTTTTCTTGGTGTTAAAGTGTACTGTACTGTACTGTACCCTGAAGAAGCTCCTGTCCTCTACATAGACAGTGATTACAGCTCCCAGCAGATCTTTCTCACTTTTATATGGAAGGATTTGCTTTATCTGTATTAGTTATCTACTTATTTTTCTTTAATCCTCACTTTTTCCTATTTTGGATGACATTTTGGTGGCTTCAGAACCAATTACCAGGTTTCCATAGAGTTATGGTTTCAACATAAAATGGTTGTCCTGGAACCAATTAACCCCTTAAGGACATGCACTGTAAATGTACAGCACTGCATAGTGTTAATTTGCTTACAGCGCCGTACATTTACGGCGCGTCTCTGACACGAGCACAGGAGCTGCGCTTGTTCATTCACGACTGGTCCCGGAGGCTATCAGCTGCCGCGGACCCGCCGATAATGGCGGACATCAGCGATCGCGCTGATGTCTGACATTAACCCCTCAGATGCCGTGCCGTACTGCCGCAGATCACGGCATCTGCGGCAGTACGGCACTTAAAATTCCTGATCTGATCGCCCGTGGCACTGCCGCAGGGATCAGATCAGCCAAGATGGCGGACGGAGGTCCCCTCACCTGCTTCCGTCGGTCTCCCGGGGTCTTCTGCTCTGATCTGCCTTCCAGCAGACCAGAGCAGAATATCGCCGATAATACTGATCAGTGCTATGTCCTATGCATAGCACTGAACAGTATTAGCAATCTAATGATTGCTATAAACAGTCCCCTATGGGGACTAAAAAAGTGTAAAATAAATGTCAAAAAAAAGTTTAAATAAAAGTAAATTTTTTTAAAGCCCCTCCCCCAATACATTTTTAAATCACCCCTTTTCCACACATTAATACAAAAAAGCATAAAGAAAAAAAGAAATAATAAACATATTTGGTATTTTCGCGTGCATAAATGTCCGAACTATAAAAATATAATGTTAATGATCCCCTACGGCGACCGGCGTAAATGTAAAAAAAATAAATAAATAAATAAATAATAATTGTCCCAAATTTCAGCTTTTTTTGTCACATCAAACTGCAAAATAAATTATAAGTTATTGACTCTACTATAAGCCTAGGGTGGGAAATACATCATCCCCCCCATGTCATCATCCAGACCCCCGTCATTAACACCCCCGTCATCATCCCCCCCTTCATCATTACCCTGTCATCATCCCCCACTTCATCATTACCCTGTCATCATCCCCCCATCATCATTACCCTGTCATCATCCCCCCCATCATCATTACCCTGTCATCAACCCCCCTTCATCATCACCGCCTGTCATCATCCCCCTGTCATCTCCCACACCCCCCTTCATCATCACCACCTGTCGTCATCCCCTTGTCATCATCCCACCCCCCTTCATCATCACCACCTGTCATCAGCCCCCCCCCCTTCATCATCACTGCTTGTCAATGTCTGAATACAGTGGTCTTCAACCTGCAGACCTCCAGATGTTCCAAAACTACAACTCCCAGCATGCCTGGACAGCCATTGGCTGTCCGGGCATGCTGGGAGTTGTAGTTTTGAAACATCTGGAGGTCCGCAGGTTGAAGACCACTGAGGGCGAAGAGTTCAGGGTAAAATGAGTGATGTCATTACAAAAACAAGCCCTGATATGGATCTGTGGATGGATATAAAAGATAAAATATTTTAGAAGGTGAGGAGGAAAAAACAAAAATGCTAAAATAAAATTTGCCTGGTCCTTAAGGTCAAAATGGGCTGTGTCCTTAAGGGGTTAATATTATAACTTGAGTGACCACTGTATCTATCCCGGTTGACTGTTACATCACATGTGTATGGATAGGTTTAATTAACGGGACCAAAGATTTTAATTAGTATTACAAGAATAAGGGTTTCCACTGCATGACTGCATGCAGAGATCCTAGACTGAACCGTCACTACAGTATACCTTTAGACTATTCGATTCCATTATATAACATGCCTACAGGAATACATCTGCATACATTACTTTTCCATGTACGCAAGTGACACTGAAACCCAGTTTACACATCCCAATCAATTGGCAGAACCATTCCACCGCACCCTGCACAGCACTGCATTGCAAGAAGAATTCCTGAGTGAGTCATAAGATGTTCTGCAGACTGAGTTGATGTCTGAATAACGTCATATGCAGACAAACTTTCTATGGTTAAAGCATAGTATTAAATATGCAGAAGGAGGAGGTGTTCACTGTTGATGGTCTGACAAGGAAATCTTGGAAGTAGTGCATAGGATGCTTGATGTTGGGGGCGGCAGGACTAGTCGGCTTTTTCTTCCATTGTTCTGACATAAAAATGTAAGATGTGAAAATATAATACATCACCTATTCATAACATAGGGATAGTATCCGTTCGATGGTTACCCAACCACTGGGACACCCACCGGTCACAAGAAAAGGGGTCCCTTGTCTCCCAAGTGAATGGAGTGAGACTACATTCACATCACGATTTTGCCATACTGTTTTGACTCAGTTTTTGTTTTGGAAAAATTATCCCTCAAAAACTGTATGCAATTGTATGCTCAATACGGTTTCCATTGACTACAATGTTATAAAAACCATTTACAGTTTTTATTAGGGGCACAAAACCTTTTGTAAACAGGAAAACAAAAAACAACTGGACAAAATAACAAACAAGTACAAACCCATACACAACCGAATACATCTTGTTGTGTACGTTTTTGTATGGGAGGTCAATGTATACAGTTTGCTATACGGCTTTTAATTACAAAACCGTATACGGGATCTGTATAGCAAAATCGTCATGTGAATGCACCCTGACAGCAAGCATGCTCGACTGCTGCTCCGTTCACTCTCTACGGGTCTGCTGTAGATGGCCGGGTGCTGTACTTTCCTCTCCATTAGTTTCATAGAGTTAAAGGGGTACTCCACTGGCCAGCGTTTGGAAGTAAATGTTCCGAACGCTGTTTTTGCGCTACGGGGGTTGGTCACGCCCCTTATGACGTCATGGTCACGCCCCCTCAATGGAAGTCAATGGGAGGGGGTATGACAGCCGTCATGCCCCCTCCCATTGACTTGCATTAATATTACAGTATTTTATGATACACTTGATCTGATTTAGCTCTTTCTGTTGTATGTAAGCATCTTATGAGAGGTGTAAAGTGTTATAGTAAGTCCCATTGTAGTGTCTAGTATTGGAAAGGAGATGCAGTTGTATGGGAAATAAGCCTCTCTGGCCCATCTATTGGTGCTTTATAAGGCTTACTCATTGTTTATACAGTCAGCCTCTCTTCTTTTTTGTTGTCCTGTTGCCTTGGAATCTTAGGGGCCAAGATCCATCTGCGTACATGGCTTTCTCCTCATCCTAGCAACCTCGGTAGAAGGAACAACACAGCGACCTATAAGTGTTTGTTCTAAGCATGCATACTGAAAACCTATTCTAGAGCTTACCATCATGTCACTATTTGTATTAGTCCATGACAGAGGCTTTATTTTGACTTAAATAGGAAATTAATAGGAAAATGTTTTTGACAAAGACTAAAAAGACAAAATAGTAACAGATTTAGTTGCAGATATTTGTTTTTTCTCCCTCCTCTTATAGTCATCACAGATGAATTAGATATCTCCAATTAATAGACCTGTTCACGTTTCTTTGTACTTACCTTGTACTTACTTTAAAGGTTGACATTTACAGTGCCACACCATTATTGCAAACTTTTTTATTTATTTATCTATTTTTTTTAAACACAGTGGGGGAGATTTATCAAATGATTTAGACTGGTTTTTCCTGTCTAAATTTGTCGCACAGAAAGTCTCAGTCTAAATATGTGCGACTTTTCTGCAACTTTTGCTGTAGAGGATTTTAAGAACATGATGCATGCAGGTCTATTTTAGACGGAAATGCATTGGAAAATGCATTGGTGCTGAATTTATCAAGTGCGACTTTTGTGCGACAAGTCGCATCTGCCCAAAATACACTGAAATGTCAGACCATGTTGGAGCAGGTCTAAATGCAGTTTAAGCTGTAGACCCTGAAGTCTGAGCACAGAATTTATCAAGGGCTGTGAGACCTTTGATAAATTAGGAGCACAATAGACAGGAGACTACCACATACGCTGGTCTATAAGCATGCCCAGAATGGACTAGATTAGGAAATGTCCCCCATTTTATTCAGAATTTTGAATCACATAATAACATAGATGAATCAATGGTTCAAGAATACAAAGGACAGAATATACATCATCAAATCACATCACATACATTGCTGATAGGGAGGCAGCTCCTGAATTGACAAATATATTTAAATGTATATAAATGCCATTGGAAAAATCTTTGTAATGTACTTTGTTAAAAAATAATGAAGTTTTATTTGTGTTTTTTTTTAAATAAAAGCTGCCACTAGGTGTCTCCCTACTTGTCACTACCTAAGCCACTTGTGTGGGTTGTAGACTTAGTGCTGGGCGGCATGACCAAAAATACCTATCACGGTATTTTTGTAAGTTATGACGGTTCCACAGTAATTAACGGTATCCCCCCCCTCCTCCTCCTCCTCCTCCCTGGGGAACTAATCATGTGTAACTCTGGCGCTGCTCTGAGATGCCAGCCGCATGCACTATAAATGGTTAAGATGCTGGCCACATGTGCTTTAAATGAATAAGTTGCGACCGTGGCGCTGCTTATGAATATTTATCTTGGGAAGATAAATTGATGGCACACCTGTTTATTTATTTATTTTATTTTTATTAGTTTTCATAAAGGTTGTTGGGATTGTAGTTGTGGAGGCTGATACCTAAGTCATTGTCTAATAATTGTAAAAAGGAGGATGGATTGGAGGAGGAAGTCTCATGTCCAAGTTTTACCATCATCCCTCAAAAGCTGAGCTGACAAAATTTGAGAACCAAAAGACAAGACAGCATCCACCTGGTTTTATGCCTTACCCTTTTAACCCTCCGATTGTGTCACCTGGTGTAGCCATGATCACAGCCCTAGTGACATTATAGAGACATCCTGGAACCAGAGAAAGATCCCAAGGGCTGTCTCTTTTTAAAAGCCTTTTAGAACATGCCAGTAGTTTTCTTTAAAAATGTGTCTCTGCTTCTTTCTGTTCACAGACACAATATAGTATGCCAGTGTATTGTAATAAAAATTAAGTTAAATGTAAATCCCTTTATGAATATAGAAATGTTGAAAACTTAGTTGGGTTGCCTTAAAAAGAAAAAGTGAACCATGCTCACCTGCCTTGATCCCCTGCCGCTGATGTGTTGACGGTGCCAAGTCCTTGCAGCCAATCCACGACCACAGCGGCGACCCCTGTAAGGGGTTAAATTCAGAACTCTGATGCTACTTACTACTTACTTGATTTATTTGTTTGTATAGACATCACTGATTTATTTTTAAGGTCCATACAATGGTGTTGTATATGCAGTTTTGTGTGATAATAGTACCACATATCCACAGCATATGCTATAAAGGCCTGTTAGGTGCCTGGGAGGATAATTCAACCTCATGATAAAAACCCATTGTTCCATTATTTTGTGCTGCCTACATTTTATAATATTATTTCTCAAGATGTGTTCTAATGTTTCGTAGGAACCTCTTTTAGAATGGGGGAAGAACTGGATCACTTTCTTGAATATCAAAGAGCCAAACTAGCACAAGATAAAGCTGAGGTGGAGATGGATCCGCCATACATGGAGATCAGGGTAAACCTTTCTGACTTTTTATGTTGTTTATGATGTCAAAATCTCTGCTTAGAATATTTCTGGTTAGAGTGAACTTGACTTACGGTAAGTGTGGGCCTGTTAGACTTGTTGCTCTGTCTCCCCTAGTGCTCTAGTGTAGGAGTACTCGGCTACTTTTAGTAAGGGTCCACTTATCCTTGTCTACCATTAGATGAAGATCTGAGCTGAACATTATGGCCTGGTTTGCACCTATCAGCTGTACTGCCATGAAATAAAGACGCTGCCTGTTGCAAAACATTATTATTAGCCTAATAAAGTCACAGGGTAAAATGAGATTCAAACTGTGGCCTTGAATATTATACTGCCACATGCTGTGCCCCTAAATATAACACTGCCAAACACTGTGCCATGTGCTCTTTAAAACAATCAGTGATGTCTCTTTGCCCCCCTCAAACAATGAAGTGTGCCCCTGCACCTCCCGGTGACGTGTGCCCCTGTGCCCCTAAACATGATTTCCCAACCCGTGACTCTCTTAATGCTGCATCATCTCATAGGATCATTACAGAAAGCAGCCTGCAGGAGCTTAAAACGCAATATTTTAGGGGCAACCACAGTTCCTGTTTGATAGAGTTGTACTGTACTAAGAAAAGTGATACCAGACTTCAATCCAGTTTTTCTCGGTTGCTCTTCATTGGGGGACACCTATACTGATGGGTATATGCTCTTGCCACTAGGAGGTGCTGACACTAGGAAAAAAAGTCATCTCCTCCCGGGCAGGATACCCGCCCACTGGAAGTGAGGTAATCATTTTTAGCTAGTGTCAGTAGGAGGCAAGACACAGGTCTGGGAGCTCCCCAGACCATTTTTTAAAATTATTTTCTAATAAGGACTGTTTAGTTAGGTTTTTATCTCCCTTTTGTTTCCCTTTTTCAGGTGGGGGTTCAGGAGCATTGCGCTACATGTTCTCCCCCACCCCCCATATTCGACAAAGGGGCACGGAACATAAGAGTATGGGCAGTCAACCCCTTATCGCCAACGGCCAGCGCCTGGAGGTTGTAGCCTGGGTCCAGGTCCCCCACTTGCCACTGCTCGGCCTGCTTTCTTAGCCTGGTATGATGCATGGTGTCCATAAGCTGGTTGAAGTCTTCAGGGGGAGTATAAGAGGATGGAGCTGTGGGTGAGTGTGTACTACAACCCCCCTTCCCCCTCTCCCTCCCTCTTGCTCATCCAGGGGCTCCCTTCCTCTCATGTGCCCAGCTCCTCAGCCGCCATTACACGTGGCTGTGCTGGGCCCGGACCCCTCATGACCTTTGGCGCCTTTCTGGAGGGGACATTCCGGTGTAACTTCCCTTCCCCCTCATCGGGCCACGCATCTCTACACATGTATTGTGGCCAGGCACAATGATGTCCTGGCCACGTTCTTACAGGCTGACCGGAGACTTACAGCTACAGGCAGCGGGTCTCCTGTTTCAGGCTTACTCCCATCCTTTGCGGCCAGGAACAGTGTCCTGGCTGCGTTCTTTATGGGCTGACCGGAGACCTACAGCCGCAGGCAGTGGGTCTCCGGTCCCATGTGGCCGACTGCCCTCAGTGCTCCCCATGTGGCCGGGCACTTCCCCGGTGGGGGAGAAACCGTTCATGCGACCAGGTGCTGCATCTTACCACAAGTCCCCCCCCCCGTCCCCCCCCCCCCCCCCCCCCCCGTGCTTCTCCTAGTCTGAGGCCGGCTCCGGGGGCGGTGTTCTCCTAGCGCACCTACTCTTCCCGGCGGGCTGCGCTGTCTTTTAAAGTTTAAAAAAAGAAAAACTTCACTGATCAGACCATTTGGTGTCTAGTGCGAGTTCTCCGTGGAAGTGTCCCTGCGTGGGCATGAATTGGTCCTGATGTCAATATGCCAGACAGTAGTCTCGCCTGTCACTCATCTCTCAGCTGCCGCGTCCGCGGCTGGCACTTCGGTACCCCACTGCTGATGCAAGGTGTCCGACGGAGTGATTCGTTGTCTACTATGGACCCATACAAGTAAGCCAGACAGTGGTCCGTGTGGTCTCCTCAGTCACCTGTCACTCATCACTCAGCTGATGTATCTGAGGCTGGAGTTCCAGTACCCCACTGCTGTGGAGGTGTACAAAGTTGTGTCCTATGGACTCTAGACGGGGTACAGGGATGCATTCCGCAGCTCCTCAACCTCCCCCGATCTCCCAAGGTGTGTAATTCTGTACTGCAACCGATGTGACCATGGTCCCTATGCCAGATAGCCAGGCTGTGTCTGTATGATTTTCTACTCCGCCAGGTCACCTTCCCCATTCTTGCCACTCCCGCGGTTACAGTCCGGTGATTTATTTTCCAGGTGAAGTTCCAAAGAGTGTCTCAGGGTTTCATTGGATCTTTTATACTTGTCGGTCAGACACTGTCTGCATTTTCCTGCTCCACATACATCCTTCTTCCCTTGCATCTGCGACAGCAGTCCTCTTGTGTTGCACCATTTGGAGCTGGGGTGTGGGCATTTCCTGCAGGTTCCACGGACTTTCATAGAAAGAGCAGCACTCTCTTCCCTTTTCTAAGGGGCAACGTTGGTCTGCTAGGGGCATGGTTGTGACACCATGCTGCCGGAGTATTGAAAGTCTGCGGTTTCTTTCGCGTCTGCAGTCTTGGTACCCCTCTACTATCGTGCGACAACCACGTCTGTGTCCCTACATACGCTAAACCACTGTGCAGGTGTAGAGCCCACCTTCCCTTTTTTCTGTGGGGTGTGCCTCGGGCCTTCCTGTGATCCTTGTTTTCACAGGTTTTGGCCATCGAACTCCTCTGCTCTGGCTAGGGGCATGATGGGGCAGCACAGTCGGTTCAGCACCCCCATGCCTCCTGTCCTGGGTTCCTGTGCAGGGTGGTTCAGACACTGGCTCTGTTGTCTTAAGGAATGACCAGAATGGCTCAGTTGACGCCCTTCTCTTCCAGGGTTACACCACATTGAGGGGTTCCCCTCAACGCTTTGGGTGTGTGTGTGTTCTTCTTACTTCCATTCATAGTCAGGACTCAAAATAGCTCCTCCATTCCTTGATATGTTGTTGCAGGTTTCCTGTGGACTATGTCCACCCAGTACTTTGCCCCCTTACCTTCAGGTGGCATTTCACTGCTCCTATGGTGCCAGGAGCACTTTGATCATCCCACTTCCACAGGAGGTACGGGAATTAGGGAGCTTGGCACGGTCTGGGCCTGGGTTTCATAGCGACCACCCCTTGTTTTCCCCTCCTCTATATAGGTGGGGTACCTGGCTGGGCCTTTGTTTTATGCTGAGAGCAATCAGCTGAGCTGCGCACATTTGCAGCCTGGCTCTCTTCCTGTTTCTTGGTTATCTACTGCTGCTCATACAGACTTGGCACTCTCCTTTGTTGGAGGAGTTTATGCACTTATGTATGGCTCAACGACAGACGATCTAGCACCGTCTGTTGTTTGGGTCCTGCCATTGCTCTTCTCCTCCTCCCTCGTTGCAATCTCCCTGGAGGGGTTTGTTCTTCCTTCCTTGTCGGTGTCGGTTACGCTACACTGACACTACAGTCTTCTGGAGGAACCTTCCCTTTTGTTTCCTCCACCATTCCTGTCCTGACGGGATGTTGCTTCGGTCCGCTCAGACCACTGGGGTCCATGTCTGGTTAGTCTCCTTGTCTTGGACACCATCCTAGTATGCTGTGGCATGTCGTCTTTTCTTGGTTGGCCCTTCTTGTTCTTTGGGCCTTAAATGATAGTTGTGGTTTCGGGCAGGCTAGCTCTCCTGCCCCGACTTCTCCGCTGTCCCATTTGTGGGGCGGTCTTTCTGTACCGCACTTCTTGTCTAGATGTAGAAGTTTGTCACTGGGAGCCTTTCGCTGACGTTGAGTTTACTTTTCAGGTGTACGTCTTCCAGGTGACTCTGGAACCTCCGTTTCCCATGTCGGCTGCTCCAGTGTTCTGGGATGCTCCTTTTGGCCGTTTATTTTTACTTGTACGTCTTCCAGGTGACCAGGGTACCTCCAGTTCCCATGTCTGAAGCTCTGGTGTTCCAGGATGCCCCTTTTCAGGGCATTCCGCTCCTTTTTTGGCCTTATTCCTTCCGTCTCCTCCTTCATGGGTCAATGTACTCCTGGGGCGGTGGGCATTCAGATCATCTGGATTACTCTGCTCAAGCTTATTTAGCCTTGGATTTAGCCCCTTGGACGAAGGTTTTTGGTCTGCAGCTGTTCTGGTCATCTATTTTCTGCACCAGGCCTCTCGATATCCAGTCTTCATCCTTCTTTCTTTTTTCCAGTGTTTTTCTGGTCTCATCCTTCCGTACTCACCTGCTCAGGCGTACGCTGCTCTCCCTGGCGTTTTTCCGCCATGTTCTCTTGACTTGGTTGACTCTGGATGGGATACTCTTTTTTGTGCCCTTTTCCATTTTTGTTTCCCAGCTGGGTTAGCCCTCTGTCTGGATCTGTGTTCCTTGGGATTGATTCCTACCTCCTCCCGGGATGGTTCCGGCCCTTCTGGCTTCTTAGTCGACCTTTTCTTGTCTCTCTTCATGGACCGTAGCTTTGAAGTCTCTACATAGGATGGGTCTCTTCCTTGGCATTCTAGTCCTTCTTCATGAATGGGGGTTCTTCCGGGAGCTCAGTTTGTGGGCCTCAGTTTTCTCTGCCCTGGATCTTGTCCTCAGGCCTTACGGTCGGGTGTGTTCGGTCTCTGGACTGATTCCCCTTTTTGCTGTTGGTTGTTTTTTCCTCCCTAGGGGACTGCTTTGGTACATCCCATCAGTATAGGTGTCCCCCAATGAAGAGTGACCGAGGAAAGGAGATTTTTTTTGTACTCTCCTTAAAATCTCTTTTTTGTAGCCTTCATTGGAGACACCACATCCACCCATTTCTTCATTCTTTTTCCGGATTTTCTTTTCCGTTTTTATTTATTTTTATTTTTTTACCTGGGATTCCTTTCTGGGGTCCATTGGACATATTTCTTTGTTGGCTTTTCCTACTGCTTGGTGATAAAACTGATTACCTCACTTCCAGCAGGCAGGTATACCCTGCCAGGGAGGAGCCGACTTTTTTTTTTCCTAGTGTCAGTGCCTCCTAGTGGCAAGAACATGTACCCATCAGTATAGGTGTCCCCCCAATGAAGGCTACAAGAAAGAGATTTTACGTTGAGTACAAAAAAAAATCTCCTTTTTTCACTTTACTACATAATTTATATACAATATGTAGTTTAATGTTATAACAGAATATACATATTTGAATTTTTCAGAGCAAAATCATCGAGAATGCCAATGTAGTTGATAAACCAAGGACCTATGCTAAGGAAGACATTCCTTTTAACAGGCAATCTCAAAAAGAAGCTGTACAGCGGCAAATAGGAGGTATGTTAAGAACATTTTTTTCGCTTACCAGTCTGATAATGGGAAAATAGCCTTCATAGCCTTTTAGCGTTGCCCTGATATCATTTCAAACCTTTCAGATACCGGCTATGGATTGAGTTTACCTCTTGGAGAAGATTATGAAAGAAAAAAGCACAAACTCAAAGAAGAATTACGGCAAGATTATCGAAAATACCTTAATCAGGTAAAGCATGATCACCAGAGGCTAACTGTACACAGGAAATACTTCCATAAATGCTAGTCAGACCTGTTAAATCTAATTGAAATTAAATATAAATATAATAGATGTATACGTTTGCACCAATATTACCATCTTTTACTAAACTGCAAAACGTCATATGACAGGGCATAGCTAATAGCACACCCATAATTTATTCCACAGTACAGAGTACCAACATTGCTGCTTACAGATGGCACGATATCAGTATATGCACTTGATTCTCTTTGCTCCTAAACTATTGAATAGTGATATATATTCTCCTACAATACTATCATTTATTTTTCCTTTTAAGAGGTGACTATTATTATTATAGTATTTTAATTCTTTTATTCTGACTGGATTATTATCATTATTATTATTTTTTTATAAAAATTTTTATATATTTTTTTATAAATCTCCTGTTTATTAACTGGTTGCCGTCTAATGACGAGCCGGCTCGTCCTAAGACTGCAAACAGTATATGGCGGGGGCTCCATACCGGGCGGCCCTCAGCTGATTCCTGTAGCTGAGGGCCACCATTAATAGCCAACATGCGGTGATCGGCCGGCTATTAACCCTTTAGATCTCAGCTGTCAAAGCTAAAAGTGGCGCCTAAAGGGCCCTTTAAACAGTCCCTGGTGGTCCCGGGTCTGGTCAGAAGTTATAGGAGTCAGAAGAGGATGTTTTTAAACGTACAAAATTTTGTGCAAAAAGTTATAATTTTTTAACAGAAGTAAAACAAAAATCAAACCTATATAAGTAGGGTATCATTTAAATAGTATGGACCTACAGAATAAAGATAAGGTGTCATTTTTACCAATATATGCTCTGCGTAGAATCGGAAGCCCACAAAAGTTACAAAATTGTGCTTTTATTTTATTTTGCCCCACATATTTTTTTTCCTGGTTTCACCATAGATTTTGTGGTGTAATTATTGATGTAATTACAAAGTAAAATTGGTGGTGAAAAAAACAAGCCCCATATGGGTCTGTAGGTGGAAAATTGAAAGCGTTATGATTTGTAGAAGGGGAGGAGGAAAAAACGAAATTGCAAAAATGAAAAATGGCCCGGTCCTCAAGGGGTTAAAGTAAAATAAATTAACTATTTATCAGTTACCCACTTGTATACTGCTACTTGTATCACAATACGTACTGACCACTCATTACTCCATATGCTTATATAAATCCACATCTTCTGTGATAAGACGTGGCTTTTTTGAGGACTGACACTCCTTTTATTGAATAAAACCATCATGTACTGGAATGATAGGCTGTGGCAAGCGCTAATAAGGCCACTTTGACATGTGTTTGTATTTTGGATCACTGTTTGTAAGCCAAAACAAGCAGTGGGTCCAAAACATCAGGACGTGACAGATGATTTCCACCAATGATTTGTCTGCAACAAATCAAAAGAAAATTGTTTCTTTAAATCCAGAATCAAGAGGCCCCCCATACTCCATAAAAGAGTAGCTGTCATGATCTTGTTACATTTACAATCCTCCCAGTTCCCTGTTCCCTCATGATAAACCACCCCCTGCCTTTATTTTTATTATTTTTAGTTTTCTACCTTGATATTTCTCTGTATATTCTGCTCAGTCAGATTCACAGACTGGGAAGGGGCGTTACCCAGCAGGTAACATCTGAAGCCATACAGGGGAAAATATCCTCCCTCACTCTGCTACACACATCCCAGAGCAGTTCAGTGTGTGATGAGCTATGATTGGATAAGGCTGCACACACACCCTCAGCGTTTCCTGATTTTGGACTTCTGACAGGCCAGCAGGAGTCCAAAGTCTGTGCAAGAGATATGGGGAAATGTGCCTGGACAAGTAGGGAGACACCTAGTGGCAGCTTTTTTAGACACAAAACACAGAAAACGTACATTAGAAAGATTTTTTAAATTTACCATAAGGAGTCCAATAGCAAAAATTTGTTTTAATGACAGTGCCCATTAAACAGTTAGCTGGTCTCTCCATATTCGGCAGGTTTCTTGATGCTCATGGGGGCTTTAACATTCTAACCTAATATTTTACCTTTGCAAATATGAAGACAAAATCAAGAATAATCTCATGGTTCTCAAAGCAAAGAATCTTTATTCAGTAAAGTTTCATTTCCGTGTAATAGTGTACTGTATTTTCCTGACTTCTAGGGAAATGCTCAGGCCAAACGAAAGGTAGGAGGCTAGTGTTTGGCTTTATTTTAGTCTGTCTGTATTTGCTATGTGGTAATACATTTGTGCACAATTAACCCTAATAACTTATGTTTCCTTACTAACCAGTTTCTTGTAATTGAGCCTTGATGCCATTGGTTTTATTTCTTTTATCTATTCATTTTTAATCAAACCTGCATTGGGTGGGAACCTAAAGCCGGGGTTACACTGAGTTTTGTGTCTAAATTTAACGTTCACATTTTTATTCTCTTGAAAAGGATAGAAACATATATGTAAACCTAAGCATTGATATCTATGGTCTAACCTATGCACACTGAATATTTTAGTTTGTCAACATTTTACTACTTTCAGTTTATAACTTTTTTTGTGTAGTAGTCGGTCAACGGGAAACTGATTCTGCTGTATAGTACACAGCTAAATTCATTCTTAGCATCCGTTTGACATGTTTCATCCTTTTGAATAGTATACAAATTATAAATGTGAACACAAAACACATAGGGGGAGATTTATCAAAACCTGTGCAGAGGAAGAGTGGTGCAGTTGCCCATAGCAACCAATCAGATTGCTTCTTTCATTTTCCACAGGCCTCTTTAGAGGCCTGTGGAAAATGAAAGAAGCAATCTGATTGGTTCCTATGGGCAACTGCACCACTCTTCCTCTGCACAGGTTTTGATAAATCTCCCCCATAATGAACCCAGTCTTATGCTCAGGTTCTCATTGTGTGGATTATTACCGCTTGCCAATCATTATTCTGCCTTTTGCGCACAATCCATTTTATACTGAAGCTTTGCTGCCCTGTAGTTGCTTTTACCATCATTGCGTATGCAAATAATACCTCACATTTTGCTGCATGATGCAAATAGCAGATTAGTCTTTGCCTGTTTATGTATGTAAGTATGCATATTTATTTTATTCATTCACTTTTAATTGGCATTATGATAACCTCAGAGGTTTGTGATACTTTATCATTTGCATTTCTTATTTGTTTCATTTAAAGCAGTTTTTTTGTGAGCAGAGTAAGCTAATATATATTAGCTACAGCTATGAAATGGCTTTCACATTTTTTTTATTGGTCTAATATATCCCCCTTCCATAATGATTGTGTTCAGCTTCCATGTGGTAGTCAGCAAATACCTATAGCCTTAACTGATTTGCTGCAGAAAAAACTGCAGCCCAGGAAATTTTTGTATGTGAGTTAGAAGTCCCCAAGCATAGGGTTCCCCTCTACTATGTCCATAGCTCCTGAAAAAGCATATGAACATGGGCTATTTGGGGAACTCTGTTAGTGAGCGACTTAGCCATTCATGCTCAGTGTACCTCAGCAGTATATGTAAAGGACCATGACAAGCGATTCGTCAGTCAGCATTTAAAGCAAACAGCAAATTTTTTTTAAAGGTTTATTCACATGTTTAGTATCCTGCGCATATTTTAGTCACAGGATTTCAGTGTAAATGGTTGAATGCAGCATCAGTTATATATCTTAAAATCCTGCTCGTCAAATATGCGCAGAATACTGTACATGTAAATACACCCTTAAGATACTTTGCCATTCTTCTCTCTCTTCTTCACCTGTTATGCAGAATGACTGTGTCTCTGAAGCTACTTTGTCTTCTGTGTTCGGCAGAGGATGAAACAGCAGTCACACTTGCTTAGACTCTCCTCTGAGAGGCAGAGAAGATACTGCTGCTTCAGAGGCATCTCGCTCTGGGATCATTCCGCATGCCTGGTGGAGAACAGAGCAGAAGAAGCAAGACGAAACATGTGTGTCCACCTCTGCATATTCACTTCGGTGGACACAGTAACTGTGTTATAAAGATACCGCAGGTTTCCCTATACTAACATTATCCCTGGATTGTCTGATGATATGAGCATTTTTTTACATCTGTAATATTCAGAATTTGTGGCTTGATGTAATTATATACAATATTGTTTGTATGACAATCCTTTTTAAGGTCAAAATTGGCTTGGTTCTCAAGGTTCATATCTAACAAAAGTGGAAATGTAATTTTAAAGGAATCTGTTCTGCAAGCTGTAGTACCAGTAATAAATCTGTAGCTGTAATTAAAGTAATAACACTGAATGATTAGTAATGTCTTAAGATATCTTCTCATTTAGAAGCACCTAAGAACTACTGCTCAAGTGGACCCACTCACTCAAGGAATGTCCCTCCCCATTGGTGAGCGGCTGTCAGCCAAGGTATGCACTCTAGCTTGTATTTTTTGTTTTTTTTTTACATGGGAAAGTTATCTTGTATAATATGGAAACATCAAGCAAATGTTCTTCAAACTAGCTTTAATTGATCTCTCTATTTTCATATTGGGAGAGATCTATCAATCCAGGCCAGCAAGGCGAGGAGAATCCAGCTGGGACCTCCCCAGTGATTTGGAGACCCCTTCCCAGGTTTCAAGTGACTTATAGTTGGTTGAAATAAGTGATCTGTCAATGTTTCATTTTGCCAATAGTCTTGAAATTAATAACTGGTTTCCTTTAATAGAAAAGTGATGCTAAGCTCATGGTAAAGTTTGGGGCAAAGAGACCTTTCTTTGCTATAGGCTGGATATTTGGCCTCTAGAGACATACATTTTTGTTTTTTTCTGTCCTGTTTATCACCAACTTTCCCAATTATATAATCCTGTCCACATTTTACAAGACAGTCATATTTATATGGTGTTTTTTATATTTAAGGAAAGACTGCGCCTTGAGAGAAACCAAGAATACAATCAGTTCCTCAGAATGAAGGACGGGGAGCATGAGAGGCTACATAAAGCAGCTCTTGAGGAAGAAAAATATGTGCCGGTAGTGCAAAATAGCAATAAAAATCACTGTAGTTTGTTGGTGCTACTGAGCCCAGTTATGTTTTACTATGGGACAAATTAGAGTTGATGTGTAGTTTGCGTTGTTTGAATACTTGTTTCAGTGCTGATATTTTATTTATTTTCTTATTTTAAATATCTAAGAAAAGAATATTTAAATATAGAAGTATATCATTTTCTGAATGCTCATTTGGCAAACTCCAAAATCCTGTAATGCATGGATATATGACAGCACCTTATAGGCTTGGATGAATCTGAAAATAAAACTTTAAATACTCCTCTAAAAAACTCAAACTGCTGAAGACCAACTGGAGAAAACTATATAAACAATATTACAGCATATTATTTTTGCATTTTGGCTTATAGGAATGCTGAAAGAATAAAGGGGACTCATAATTATAAGTTTGTTGTATTCATAGAGAAAGCATTCCGTCTTTCTCTCCCTGCCTTAAATTTATTTAAAAAAAGACATGGCCACATATCCATGTTGTATATTGATCTATTGCTATTGAAGTGAAATATACAAATTGAACATGAGGCTGATAGTACACATTTTGATCAGATTGTATATGTCCACTTTCCGACTTAAGAGCCAACACTTTTCAATTGGGTCCCTAACTAAAAAGTGTAGCACTGTGTGACAACTATCACCACTGCAACACTAGCGCCTAGAGTCGGAGCAACCTAACAGTTTACTGCTGCCAAACTAAGCACCACTGCTTTGGATCGCCCCACTTCACAGTCACAACACCACAACAACAATAGCGACCGGACAGCTCCACAACCTCATGTGCTGCATCTCCTGCTGGTTAAATACACATGGACAAACTAAATTGAGTGTTCGTAGTAAGAAAACAAAACCGTTTTACCTCTGTTTGCTAGAGGTAAATGGAAGGTGAGCTTTTGAGATCTGTTCACTTGGTTGTAGAGCTGTGTGGCAGCTACCATTGCTGCAGTGCAGTCTCTGTGGGGTGATGTGGCCCAAAGCCAGGGTCTTTGTCTGGTAGCAGTGGGTTTCTAGACTGCTGTGTCACTCCCACTATAGGCACTGGTGCGCTGCAGCAAAGGTGGTCACTGTGCAATGCTATGTGTTTTAGGTTGGAGATCCACTTGAAAGAGGTAGCCATGATGTTGGTAAGTGGGCTTATACAACTTAACTGACAGGCTGCTGTGTGTAAGTGCATACGCAACAGCTTTTCAACCACTGCCCTGTGGGGAGGGCAAAGGATGGGGAAGCTTTTTTCTCTTAAGTACACTGGACTTATAGCTATAAGTCCAATGTATTATTTCAGTGCTTCTGTTAGTTAACAGCACAACAAATTTTTGTGCAGCTTTGGCTACTTGGAGTACAGATCTGTAGCTGTTATATTTCTTGTCCTTACGGACAGTGTATTCAGCTGCTAGATCTGCTTTAATACAAATTGAGAATGGCAATGATGCCTATGGATCCCTGTCAATGATGATGAAGAATTCCTGGTAATTATTAAACTATCAAGGATCAATTTAAAATAGTCTTATTGATATTTTGTTAACATTCACCGTTAGTTTATCCCCTTACCAGACATAACCTGTGATGAGCAGTGATAGTTTTCTGTCTTTCGCAAGCTGTGAAAATAACTAAATATTTTCTTTATTTATGACAGAACAATGAAACTCAGGACAGATTGAATCCAGAACAGTACCCGTCAGTGCCAGTATCCAGTCGAGACCAAGCTGTTCCTAAGAAGGATGCTTACACTTCTATGGAGGTTTATGAGCAGCTTCTCAATAAAAGACGTTCTGAAGCTAAGAGGCCTGGGAGACAAGACAATCAGACTGAAGCTCAGGATCCTTTCAGAAGGAGAAATGTGGACAATGACACAGTGAATCATCCCCGATACGTTTCTAGAGACTGGGAATTAGAAAGAAGAGAACAAGAAAGAAGGCCCTTCAGAATTAATCTTAATGATGTGGATGACAGTGATACCAGAAGATTAAAATATGACAGAGAAGTACAAGAAAGACAATCCATGGCATATAACCCACGTCCTGAAAGGTACTTGACATTATGAAGTGTCTTATATCAAAGTGTTTCCACCCTAATGTACAATAGGGTTACAAAATGTCAGCAGGAGAGACTTCCTGATAAAAATTGATTTTATCAATGTAATCTGTCTTTTACAAAAGGACACAGCCTGTTTGGGCCATGAGGCCAATTTTCATTGCGTTTTTTTTTCTCCTTGCCTTCTAAGAGACACAACTATTTTATTTACTCATCTACAGAGCCACATGAAAGCTTTATTTTATATATATATATATATATATATATATATATATATATAGCAACAGAAGAATGCAGCAGCACACTGCCAGCACAAAGATATAGATGAAACATGAATATGCAGTTAAAACATGGAGAGCTATACAGCTATGGTGTAATAGATGCAAATGTGAAACTATGAAATAGTGAGGCACTTAGCTCGCAAATTTGTCTCCGCCGGCGGTCAAATAGCTTGGACCGTCCCACCGCGATAAGGTGGCCTCATTGGGACGGACCCTACACTGTGAATATGCCTCTGTGTGAACAGTTCAGTAAGCATGGCAGGGTCTGGAACATCCAAGACACCTTATATACACACCTTATATACACACCTGCTGGCTTACTTATTCTTTGTCTGTATATATATATATATATATATATATATATATATATATATATATATATATAATATATATATATATATATATAAATATTTTTTTTTTTTTGTGGGACCAATTGTACTATTGTGACCAAAAATCTTCAATATTGTACTTTGGTATTGTTTTGCTTTTGACCGCATAACCACTCCATGCATGTCTTGCGCTTAGCGGGAAAGCCCACATAACAGTTATGCAGATAGGTTTGGGGAAATCAGTCAGGTGGGTGGGCACTTCATTACATTATGTTCCGTATGTCAGGCTCAGGCTATAGGGGGATGTTGGTGTTTACATATAAAATTGTGGGGGGGGGTGTTCAGCGCTGCCTGTACCCAGAATACAAACATGCACACATCACAGTTTCTTCAACGCTTCCATTTATTAAACCCTACTGAATCCATTAACCCTTACTTCATTATACCATATACCAGTTGTCCTCCACTGCTTTGTCGGTCTCTGCTTCCAGTGCCATGTGGTGTGGTCTTGGGTCTTCTCCACAGTGTACTGTGAGGTGTTATGTCCTCTTCTGCTTCTGCCATGTATGTGGTGCTCCCTCCATCTGTATATGCAGAAGCAAAAGAGGAAAGAGCGCTGCACAGTGCTGTGGACCAGGCAGACCCCAGGGCACAGGGCTGGCAGCGGAGACTGATGAGGCAGCAGAGAACAACTGCTCCCAGGATGCCATAAGGTTTGATGGAGTAGGGGTTAATACATGGAAGTGTGGCAACAGCTGCTATGTGCACATGTATAGGGTCTCAGTACAGGCAGCACTGGACACGCCCCCGCAATTTTATATGCATGACCCCCTCCCCCATAGCCTGCACTGTTACACGCGGCACATATTGTGATGAGGTGCCCGCCCATCTTATGGGCTCACAGAACATCAGATGGAAATAAAAACCCCAACATCTTGGAAAACAAAGGTAAACAGGTATGTGAGCAGCCCCCTCTCCCCAACCTATCTGCACATATTAAATTAAACAGCTGCGTCTGATTCAGATTTAAACACGGTGAACATATACAGCACCGTAATGAGATCCTCTTGTATGGAACTGAGCACCTGTGTTTCCATCACATGAACAGGACATGGTTTTAGTGTCCTATTCAATGACTAAAAGCAGCATAATTGTGAAGAATTTTTAGATGTTAAAACTGTGAAACTTTTTAACGTTTTTCACTTTTTATGCAACAGGTACACAAAAAGAAGGAAAAAAAAAAGAAAAAGCTATTTGATATTTTATATTTTCTCGGTCGCTCTTCATTGGGGGACACCTATACTGATGGGTATATGCTCTTTCCACTAGGAAGCGCTGACACTAGGAAAAAAAAGTCGGCTCCTCTCAGGCAGAATATACCTGCCCACTGGAAGTGAGGTAATCAGTTTTAGCTAGTGTCAGTAGGAAGCAAGACACAGGTCTGGGAGCTCCCCAGACCTGTTTTTTATTTATTTATTTATTATTTTCTAGTAAGGGCTGTTTAGTTAGGTTTTTATCTCCCTTTTGTTTCCAATTTTCAGGTGGGGGTTCAGGAGCATGGCACTACCCGTTCCCCCATATGCGACAAAGGGGCACGGAACATAAGAGTATGGGTTGTAAACCCTGTATCACCAACGGCCAGCGCCTGGAGGTTGTACCTTGGGTCCGGGTGCTCCACTTGCCCCTGCTCACCCCGCTATCTTAGCCTGGTATGATGCAGCGTGGCCATAAGCTGGTTGAAGACTTAAGGGTGAGTATAAGAAGATGGAGCTGTGAGTGAGTATGTACTACAACCCCCCCTTCTCCCTCTTGCCCATCCAGGGGTCCCCTTTCTCTCATGTGCCCAACTCCTCAGCTGCCATTACATGTGGCTGTGCTGGGCAAAACCCCTCATGGCCTCTGGTGCCATTCTGGAGGAGACAGTCCTGTGAACCTTCCCTCCCCCGTCTTTGGACTATGCATTTCTAACCCACATGTATTGCGGCCAGTCACAGTACCCTGGCCATGTTATCTTCACTATCTTCACTGGGGCAACGGGTCTCCGGTCCTGCACTGCCGTCCGCTTCCACAGTAGGGGAGTTATCTGCCCTCTTACTACCTTGTGCGGCCAGGTGCAGTGTCCTGGTTGTATTCTTTATTAGGCTGACCGGAGACCTACAGCTGCAGACAGCGGGTCTCCGGTCCCACGTGGCTGACTGCGTTCTCAGTGCAGGCACATCAGCCCGCTTACTCCTATCTGCTGTGGCCAGGCGTGATGTCCTGGATGCATTCTTATAGACTGGCCGGAGGCTTACAGCTGCAGGCAGCAGGTCTCCAGTCCCAGGCTTACTCCTATCTTTTGCGGCCAGGCACAGTGTCCTGGCTGCGTTCTTTATGGGCTGACCAGAGACCTACAGCTGCAGGCAGCGGGTCTCCGGTCCCACAGGTGCCATCCCTTCTCGGCGGGCTGCGCTGTCTGTCTGGTTCTGTGTTCCTTGGAGTTGATTCCTACCTCCTCCCGGGATGGTTCCAGCCCTTCTGGCTTCCTAGTCAACCTTTTCTTGTCTCTCTTTATGGACCATGGTTTTGAAGTCTCTACATAGGACGGTCTCTTCCTTGGTGTCCTAGCCCTTCTCCATGGACAGATGTCCTTCCGGGAGCTCAGTTTTTGGGCATCTTACGGTCGAGTGAGTTTGGTCTCTGGACTGATTCCCCTTTTGCTGTTGGTTGTTTTTCCCTCCCTTGGGGACTGCTTTGGTACGTTCCATCAGTATAGGTGTCCCCCAATGAAGAGCGACCGAGAAAAGGAGATTTTTTTGTACTCACCGTGAAATCTCTTTCTCGTAGCCATCATTGGGGACACTGCACCCACCCATTTCTTCATTTTTTTGTCCGGATTTTCTTTTCCAGTTCTTGGGGTTTTTATCCAGGATTCTTTTCTGGGGTCCTTTGGACGTATTTCATTGTTGGCTTCTCCTACTGCTTGGTGACAGAACTGATTACCTCACTTCTAGTGGGCGGGTATATCCTGCCAGGAAGGAGCCGACTTTTTTTTCCCTAGTGTCAACACCTCCTAGTGGCAAGAGCATGTACCCAACAGTATACAGTGGGGATCAAATTACAGATTAGATATTCTTATAATATGTCAACAAAAAGTTAGATTTTATTTCCATCATTTACACTTTCAAAATAAGAGAAAACAAAAAAATGGCGTCAGCAAAAGTTTGGGCACCTTTGCAAAGCTGAGACCTGCCAGTGTCATAGATTGTTCTCAATCATCATCTGGGAAGACAAGGTGATGTCAATCTCAAAGGTTTTAAATGCCCAGACTCATCTGACCATGGGTTCTTCTAAGCAGTTGTCTAGAAATCTGAAACTGAAAATAGTTGATGCTCACAAAGCTGGAGAAGGTTATAAGAAGATAGCGAAACGTTTTCAGATGTCAATATCCTTTGTTCGGAATGTAATTAGGAAATGTCAGTCATCAGGAACAGTGGAAGTTAAAGCAAGATTTGGAAGACCAAGAAAAATATCAGACAGAACAGCTCGCAGGATTGTGAGAAAAACTATTCAAAACCCACGTTTGACTGCACAATCCCTCCAGAAAGATCTGTCAGAAACTGGAGTTGCAGTATACTATTCCACTATAAAGAGATACTTGTACAAATATGGTCTTCATGGAAGAGCCATCAGAAGAAAACCTCTTCTACATCCTCACCACAAAAATCAGCTTTTGAACTTTGCAAATGAAGATATAGACAAGCCTGATACGTTTTGTAAACAAGTTCTGTGGACTGATGAGGTTAAAATGGAATTTGGGTGGATCAATCATGCTTTGGGGTTGTATTGCAGCCAGTGGCACAGGGAACATCTCACGAGTAGAAGGAAAAATGGATTCAATAAAATTTCAGCAAATTTTGGATGCTAACTTGATGCCATCTGTGAAAAAGCTGAAGTTAAAGAGAGGATGGCTTCTACAAATGGATAATGATCCTAAACACACCTCGAAATCCACGGGGGATTACATCAAGAGGTGTAAACTGAAGGTTTTGCCATGGCCTTCACAATCTCCTGACCTCAACATAATTGAAAATCTATGGATATACCTTTAAAAGACCAGTGCGTGACAGACAGCCCAGAAATCTCAAAGAACAGGAAGACTTTTGTAAGGAAGAATGGGCAAAGATACCTCAAACAAGAATTGAAAGACTCTTGGCTGGCTACAAAAAGCGTTTACAAGCGGTGATACTTGCCAAAGGGGGCAGTACAAGATATTAACTCTGCAGGGTGTCCAAACTTTTGCAGATGCAATTTTTTTGTCTTCTGTTATTTTGAAAGTGTAAATGATGGAAATAAAATCTAAATTTTGTTGACATATTATAAAAATGTCTAATCTGTAATTTGATGCCTTTTGGAGATTTTTCCATCTTTCCTTGGCATCTTTATGCATATTAATACAAATTTTTACCTGGGTTGCCCAAACTTTTGATCCCCACTGTAGGTGTCCCCCAATGAAGGCTACGAGAAAGAGATTTTACGGGGAGTACAAAAAAAATCTCCTTTTTGCCTATTTAGTTTTTTATGTTTTGGCATAAGATCGTAACTTACATTACTTACTTACAGAGTTTTACGTCAGCATGGTGATGCTCGGGAGAACCATGGATATGGACCAGATCAAGCCTCTTACTTTCAGATTGATAGGAGTGATCACAGGTATGAAAACCTCTTGAGTCGTCTTTATCCCCAAGAGAAAAAGCTTTCCCCTAGCCATAGGATAAGGGATAACCAGCTGATCAGTGGGGATAATAATACTGGGACCAGCACCAATACCTGGAACATAGGTCAATTGTCCCCCAAGTTAAAAGCTGCGGCATGCTGGAGTAAATGAAGTGGGGGTGCTTCCTTTACTCTGAGACTTGCAAACATTGCTGAGCACTGCTCTTGGCTATGTTAAGAAGTCTTTGACAGTAAAAAAAAATCTGTGGAATCCTGTGAATGTTCCATAAATGACCAGATTGGAGAATACCTCTTCAAAGTAAGCTCTCAATTTCAACATTGGAATCATAATAGGAATTCCTAGTTCTTCCTCCAATAAACAGTGAGATGTAGAGGCGGCTCACCTAAGCTTTTTTCTTTTTTTATTGAATACAGACCATATAAAGAAAGAAGAGATCGACAATATCCCATGGATTATGAAGATGATTTCCGAGAGCAAACTAATCGAAGGCCGGATACTTCAGTTATGAGGAGCAGGTAATCTTGTTAAAAAGTAATAGTAAAATGTTTTCTAACCATTCCGTAGGGAATGTTTCCTTTCAAGACATGTGGGCAGATTTACTAGTCCTGTTAAATACATAGACAGTATAAATGTAGTCTGGACAGTCTAAAAATGCACCAGCTTTATTACTGTTGCTTATGCTAGTCTAAGTTTACAACACCTGTTATTTAACAATTTGAGGAGCAGAAAATGTCACTTTTAAGCCATGTCTTGCTTGCCAAACCATGCCTACTTGAGTGACATAAAAGTTTGTAAGGGCCCTATAACATAGTGTAATTATAGCCCAAACTGAATATAGAAAGCAAACACTTTTATGTTAGGTGATCACATCATTTTAACCTGCTAAAAACATATCACTTCTAGTATCTTCTGAACAATGGTAAGTATTTGGGAAGGCTACGGGCAGTCTTTGTGGTCGATAATTTTTTTGTGCACATTCACATTTGTTCTACCTTTGTGTATTTGACTGTATACATGCTTCTATACTTTTCTGCCTAAACAGGGCAAAAGTTGAAAACCCAGCGCAGCAAACAGACCGTTCAAAGTCTGCCAACAATAAGGATGAGAACTTCTCTACAAGCCTTCATCTTGGTATGGCAAATCAGAGACATAATACTATTTATGCAGAAATTTAAATGGAAAGTGATCTATTCGGCATCACAGTGAATGGTGGCATCAGTAGCTAGAGAAGACAATAGGAGCTCAACCTTTCTTCCCCTGTAGAATGGCCTTTGCACAGGTCACAGAGGTCACAACATGCTTCTAAACCTGTCCCATTCAAAGAATAATGTCTGGGAATGTTCATTGTATTTATGTCCATGGGGCTTGCAGTAAAGCAAATCACAAAATCCTGCAGAAAACAGCTTAGATAAAATGGCTACTATATTAATAATGTACTGAAGATAAAATAAAATTGTCAGAAAAAAATAAATAAGAAATAAAAAACATGTTTCAGTATCTGGCTCTAATCAGGGATACAAAATCCTGAAAAGTGCCACATTTCCTTTGTTTAACACAAGTGTAATATGGTTGTATTACAAACGCTAATCCATCCTGTAAAGTTGTGACTGTTAGGCCCCAACCCATTGTTAAGGACAGTATTTGCAGAGATTTATTTCATTGATTACAATGTCGTGGGTAGGATTCAGCATCTGTAACCAAAACTGATTGCTTAAATTAAAGGTGTAGACCAGTTTAAGAAAAAATATTCCCTATCCATAGGATTGGGGAGAAATGTCTGATCGCAGGGGTCTGGCTGCTGAGGCCCCCCTACAATCTCTTGCATGACGCTCCTCGTAGCGGGGGGTCATTATGTGCCCTCCATGCATCTCTATGATAGAGCTGTAAATACACCAACGCTGTACTTGTGTATCTCCGGCTCTCCCATATAAATGAGTAGAGGGTGAGTGCGGACCCACCCCCATGCAAGAGATGAGCCGAAGCCCTGTGCAGGAGAACCTTTAGTTAGGGGATACATTTTCCTAAACTAGACTATTCCTTTAAGTGTCCCTATGCTGCTTGGTCTCCTGTAAGTTATGCCTGGCTGTGTCAGAGGTTGCATGGGCAACCTTGTTGAGTTTTAGCTTGTCATTTTCAAATTTTTTTATTTTTTTTTATAGGTGGAGCTGATAAAGATGATATTCAGAAGAGAAGGAAGGAGCGTTACAGAGAAGAACTGATGCAACAGATGGCTGAACAGCAGAGAAATAAAAGACGGTACATATATAATTCATGACAACGTAGAAACTTACAGAGGACCTGTCAGCTGACATAATGTACTAGTAAATACTTGTATTACCAGTGCTAGAACACCTTAAGTTAAAAATGTAGTTTAAAGTGTTGAGTTCTTTGTTATTCCCTCCTGTAAATTAAACCATGCTTTAGAATCATTTTATGATGGATGCAAGTATTTACTAAAAAAGTGGGGTCTGATGTGCTGAAATTATATACACAGGCCCTTACATTGTATACAGTTCCTTCACTACAGTCAAACAGATTGTTTGGATAGGGAATTCGGATATCAAATGGGGAAGGGGGGATCATCAGATTGAGGTCTTCCATCTATTGACTAGAGCAGCTCTAAATAGTGTCTCACTCTGGATGTTGCAATGTTTTTTGGGGACCTATAACTAAAATGAATATCTGAAGTGGACAACCCCATAATATATACTTTTTGCAAAACAGTTGCTTGTGAGCAGGAATCCTTATCTTATGAGCTATAAGGCTAATGAGCTGTAAAGCCATCTCCCTCCTTCACATCACTGGTCCTGTGCTGAGACTCCATGACGGGGATGTTGTTACATCCTCTCTGAGGATGTAACACCACACCACAGTTTTTATTTTTCTGTCGCCAACCTCTTCAATTTTACTCTTAACCCCTTAAGGACCCAGCCAATTTTCAATGTAGTACCCGGCCAATTTTTGCACATCTGACCACTGTCACCTTAAGCATTAATAACTCTAGGATGCTTTTACTGTTCATTCTGATTCCGAGATAGTTTTTTCGTGACATTATGTAAGTGGTAAAATTTTGTCGATAATTGCATAATTTCTTTGTGAAAAATTCCAAAATTTTATGAAAAAATTGAAAATTTCTCTATCGGCTCCATTGGGGGACACAGACCGTGGGTGTATGCTGCTGTCTCTAGGAGGTGTGACACTATGGTAATAAAAAAAGTCGGCTCCTCCCAGCAGGATATACCCGCCTTCAGGCCCTGAGGTAATCAGTTTAAGCTTAGTGTCTGAAGGAGGTGGACATGGTCTGGAATTCTCCAGACCAGGTCTTCTGATTTATTGTTTTCCTAGTATAGGGACGTGTTAGTTTTTTCATTCCTTTTTCTTTCATGTTTTCAGGTGGGGACTCAGGGACTCCGGCTCCCTGTTTCCCCATTGCGAGTAAGGGGGCACAGACATTGCGTATATGCGTTGTTCACCCCCCCCTCGCCAACGGTCAGCGCCTGGGTTGGTACCTCATGGGTCCGGGTCCCCCTATTTCTCTGCTCGCCTCGTTCGCGCATAGAAGCTAGGCGTGATGCAGGGACAAAAAGCTGACTGAAGACTTCACAGAAGACTCCATTAGGTAAGTTCTTCTGACTGAGGTGAGTACATTTCCCTTTCTCCCTTAGGTGCAAGGACTTGCAAACTCTGGAGACCCTCAGTTTTTGGCCCACCTTTCAGGTTTATGGGGCTGGCTGGTACTGGGGCGAGCAGTGGCATCTTTGGGGGCATGATTTCTTTTATTACACTGTGTGTATGCCGCCCGCTCATTTCCCCCGAGCGTATATGCTGCTGACATGTGCACTCGGGTCAGGGAGCGGGCGCCATTAGTGCTTCGCCCCTGACTTCTACATAGCTCCGCCCCCAGGCGTCGGAACTCTCTGGAGGTGCTTATTATGCAGTGGTGTGTGTGAATAACGGGATACTGTCAGGCGCATGAAGCGCCGTCTTACTTTCACTTCGGCAGCAGACGGCTGCCGGGGGATATTTGTATCGCCCGCTCACTTCCCCCTGGGCGCATATGCGGCTAACATGTGCGCCCTGTGGTTCTTTTCGGCGGCCGGGGCGCTATAGCTTCGCCCACAGGGCCGCCGGAGCTTACTGGAGGCGCGAATTGCCCTCCAATCAGCGCTGCGCGCGCAATCCAGGTGGCAGGGGCCAATCGGTCAGTGCCCCTGCTCTGGGAACGCCCCTCTCAGGGGTTAACACTTTACTGTCATAGGGGACGCTATTCTGTTCCTCCCTCTAAACTGACAACTAGATTACTAGTCTTCTATTTTGTCTGTATGACATATTATTCCTAAAATGACCACTGACTCTGCCTGCTCCACTGCTCCCCCAGACCCCCTAGCTTCCCAGGATGTTACAGTTCCGGTGGATTTGGCCACCCCTTCAGCCTGGGTTTTCTTCCTACCCCAGTATATGGCTGACTTGACTCAAGTCCCCCTTGTGGTGGCTGAGGTCTCACGTGACATGGTGTCTACCTTGAAGAGGTCTGCCCTGTGCCGGCCCTCTGGTGGGTCCCGCTCCTCTTTTCCACAAGCCTCACGCTCTCAAGAAGCGTACTAGGGGTGTTTTGTCTGACTTTTACATTGAGTCTCTAGGTAGACGTTGGCGTCACTCCGAGGGTCTCGCCTCCCCGTGTCATCTGGTCACAGACGTCGCTCCTCCAGAGGACGTTTCCGGAATCGCCGCTCTGCCACGCCAGAGCCGCGTACCCGGTCAGGGTCGCCCCCCTCCAGGGCTGCCTTCACGCATTCACTTTATCCTGGTGAACAGGCGGATGAGGCTTCAAATCGGCATCTGACTCAGAGGACCGCTTGGATATAATTGAAACGGTGAACTCATTGGTTGCAGCCATAAGAGACTCCTTTCACTTAGAGGACCCAGGATCTTCGGACTTTACTCCTGATGTATCCTTTCATGGTGCTCAACCAGCACCTCAAGGGTTCAGCTCTCACGCTGAACTTCACATCCTTCTGGATTCTGCATGGAAACGAGGGTTCAAGTGCGTTACCCATTCGCCAAGGACCTTGCCTTTTAAGGTGGTTTTCCCTCTCTCAATGGTTCCACCAATTTCCCGCCTCTCTAGGCTACTACACTGCCGCTGGCAGGTGCAGCAGGTGCAGCTGCCTTCAAGGACTCGACAGACCAGACGGTGGAGTCCTTAGCGGAGTTTGCCTTGGATGCAGCAGGCTCTGGGTCCGAGGCCCTCTTGTTGTGGTGCTCACAACTATGGGTATCCTGGCGGGATTTCCCCCCGGAGGATCTATCTTGCTTTTGTTCTCCAATGCTGGGGACTTCTGTGCACAGCTTCCATGCAGTCAGTCCATTGTGCTGCCTTTGCTGTAGGTCTCCTAGCGGCCCTCCGCCGCCCCATGTGGCTTAGGGCGTGGGATGCGGATGCGAGTTGCCTTTTACTGGTACCCGTCTCTTTGACAAGCGCCTTGACGAGATTACCTCTGTGGCGACGGGGGGTAAAAGTTACTTGTTGCCTCAAAATAAGGATTGCTTTTCTTCCCAGCGGAAGTCCTCTTCTTTTCGGTCCTTTCGGACCTTTGGACCCAATAAGGGGTCTCGGCAGGCACCTGTGCGGGACAAGAGGTCTCCCTTGTTTCGGGCGCGTTCGTCTTGGAAGTCGGACACCAACCGTTCTGACCAAATCGGGTAACCACAATGCCACTTCCACATGGAGTGCAGCCACCACCCGCAGGTTTTTCTCGGGTGGGAGGTCGTCTCTTACTTTTTCGAGACATCGGGACCACACACATTCAGGAAGTCCCGAATACCCCGGTCTCCTTCTCCGGGAAGCAGTCTCGGGAGGCCCTCTAGTCCCTGCCCAGGGAGTTATTGTCACCGTTCCTACAGGGGAATATTTTTGGGGTCTTTTATTCCACCTTTTTTTATGGTCTCCCAGGAGGGCGGTTCTGGGCCTCAAGTGTCTCACCGTCATCTTCTCTGCGACTTCCGTGGCATCCAGGGCACAAGAGGCATTTCTTCCTCGGTGGACATCAAGGATGCCTACCTTCATATTCCTATATTTCCTGGCCATCTGCGGTTCCTCCGCCTTCCGGTTCCAGAGGGGCTTTTTCAATTCGTAGCCCTACCCTTTGGTCTGGCCACTGCTCATCGGGTCTTTACCATGATCCTTGCACCAGTGATAGTCCTGTTGCGGTCGTGCGGAGTTCCAGTGATTCCTTACATGGACGACCTTCTCATCAAGGCTCTCATCAGAGTCCAGACTCTAAAGACTGTGGATCTTACTCTCCAGACCCTGAATCGCTTCGGGTGGACGTTCAGCCGAGACGAGTCGGTTCTCTCTCCCACCCAGTCTCTGATCCTCTGAGACTTCACTCCACGGTCTCTGGCCGGATTTGTCTTCCGCCGGACAACCGTCTGACGCTCCTGTCTGGAGTCCGCTCTCTTCGGGCCAAGGCCCCAGTTTCCATCCAAATTCGTATGGAAGTCTTGGTTCGGATGGTAGCGGCCATGGAGACCGTACCCGTTGCCCAGGTTTCAACTGGCGATTCTCTCTCTCTCTATGGGACAGAACTCCTCTGTCTCTCGATCGCAAGGTTGCTCTCCCTCGTCGGATCAGTCAGTCTCTGCTCTGGTGGCTCCGTTCCCCCCTTCTTCTTCAGGGGGGACCATTCCTTCCCTCCACGGGCAGGTAGTCACGACAGATGCCACTCTGTTGGGCTGGGGCGGTGTGTTCAGGGATTGGTCGGTTCAGGACCTCTGGTCTCTCTGGGAAGCCCTTCTTCCAATAGACATTCTGGACCTGGGGGCGATTCTTTGTCTTCTTCATTGGGAGTCCCATCTTCTGTCGCGTCCTGTCCGCACCCAGTCGGACAACACCTCGACATCAGTCTGCATGGCGGCGCTCGCTTTTCGGCAGCATGGCCGAGGTGTCAAAAATTCTCCTCTGGACGGAACGTATTTTTCCGGCCCTCTCCGTTTTCTCTCCTTGCTCTCCTTCCCAGGGTTCTGAGGAAGCTCAAAACAGAGGACATCCCCGCCATTCTGGTAGCTCCAGATTGGCCCCGAAGGTCGTAGTACACCGACGTAGTCAGGCTCCTGGACGACGCTCCACTGCGTCTTCCGCTCCGTCCGGACCTGCTCTCTCAGGGTCCTCTTTGCCACCCCAATTTACAGTCGCTGCATTTGACGGCGTGGTGGTTGAGACCGCGGTTTTGAGGGCCCACGGGTTCTCTTCCCAAGTCATTCACACCATGCTCAGGGCACGTAAGCCCTCCTCGGCAAAAATTTACAACAGTACTTGGCGGTCTTATTTTCGTTGGTGTGAAGTTCAGGACTTATCCCCTGTAACCTTCTCGGTTCCCCGTCTTCTCTCCTTTTTGCAGTCGAGTTTGAACTGGGGTTGTCTCTCAGTTCCCTTTAAAGGTCAGGTTTTGGCCTTTGCTATTCTTTTCCAGCGGCCTCTGGCTTCGAATTCTCATGTCCGGACCTTCCTTCAAGGAGTGGCGCATGCTGTTCCTCCTTATCGGTCACCCTCTCCCCCTTGGGACTTGAATCTGGTTCTGAGTGCCCTCCAGGGTGAACCCTTTGAGCCCCTTAGAGAGGTGTCTCTCCGCCTCCTTTCTTGGAAAGTGGCGTTTCTTGTTGCTATCACCTCCATCTGGAGGGTGTCTGAATTGGCAGCTCTCTCCTGCCGTTCTCCGTTTCTGGTGATCCACCAGGACAAGGTAGTTTTTTTCGGCCTGATCCTTCCTTTTTGCCTAGGGTGGTTTCGGCCTTTCATCTCAATGAGGACATTGTCCTCCCGTCTTTTTGTCCTGCTCCTTCTCATCCTAAGGAGCGCTTACTACACAAGCTGGATGTAGTTCGGGCTGTTCGGTCTTATCTCTCCATCGCTTCTTTGTTTCGTCAGTGTGATTCCTTTTTCGTCCTTACAGAAGGTCGTCGTTAGGGACAATCTGCTTCCAAGGCCACTTTTTCTCGGTGGATTCGGTCCACCATTTTGGAAGCCTTCGCTGTAAGGGGAAGATTCCTCCTTTCAGGGTTGTGGCTCCTGGGCTCTCCAGAACAGAGCCTCGGCCTTGTTTACTTACTGTAAAATCTCTTTATCGGAGGATCCATTGGGGGACACAGCTCCCGCCCTTTTTGGGGTTTCCTTTGTTTCTCTGTCCGAGGGTGTGTTCAGTTATGTTTTTTCTTCTGGTTCTCGGACAGTTTGCGTTTCCTTTGACCTGTTGGTCCTCTCCTATTGCTCTGGAACTTAAACTGATTACCTCAGGGCCTGAAGGCGGGTATATCCTGCTGGAAGGAGCCAACTTTTTTTTATTACCATAGTGTCACACCTCCTAGAGACAGCAGCATACACCCACGGTCTGTGTCCCCCAATGGATCCTCCGAGAGAGAGATTTTACGGTTAGTAAACAAAAATCTCCTTTTTGCATTTTTAATTTGAAGCTCTCTGCTTTTAAGGAAAATGGATATTCCAAATAAATTATATATTGATTCACATATACAATATGTCTACTTTATGTTTGCATCATAAAGTTGACATCTTTTTACTTTTGGAAGACATCAGAGGGCTTTAAAATATAGCAGCAATTTTCCAATTTTTCGCAAAATTTTCAAAATCAAAATTTTTCAGGGACCAGTTCAGTTTTGAAGTGTGTTTGACGGGCCTTCTTATTATAAATACCCCATAAATTACCCCATTATAAAAACTTCACCCCTCAAAGTATTCAAAATGAAATTCAAAAGGTTTGTTAACCCTTTAGGTGTTTCACAGGAATAGCAGCAAATTTAAGGAGAAAATTCAAAATCTTCATTTTTTTTGCACTGGCATGTTCTTGCAGACCCAGTTTTTGAATTTTTGCAAGGGGTAAAAGGAGATAAATCTTCCTAAATATTGTAACCCAATTTCCCTCGAGTAAGTAAATACCTCATGTGTATGTCAAGTGCTCTGTGGGTGCACTAGAGGGCACAGAAGGGAAGGAGCAACACTGGGATTTTGGAGAGTGAGTTTTTCTGAAATGGATTTTGGGGGGCATGTCACATTTAAGAAGCCCCTATGGTGCCAGAACAGCAAAAAGAAAAAAAATACATACTATTTTGGAAACTACACCCCTCTAGGAAGGTAACAAGGGGTACAGTGAGTCTTAACACCCCACAGGTGTTTGACGACTTTTTGTTAAAGTGGGATGTGTAAATGAAGAAATACCCCATGTGTGGACGTCAAGTGCTCTGCTGGCGCACTACAATGCTCAGAAGAGGAGGAGCGCAATTGAGCTTTTGGAAAGAGAATTTGTTTGGAATGGAAGTCGGGGGCCATGTGCTTTTACAAAGCCCCCATTGTGCCAGAACAGTGGAACCCCTCCCCCCCACATGTGACCCCATTTTGGAAAACTACACCCCTCACAGAATTTAATAAGGGGTGCAGTGAGTATTTACACCCCACTGGCTTTTGACAGATCTTTGGAACAGTAGGCTGTGTAAATGAAAAATTATATTTTTCATTTTCACGGACCACTGTTCCAAAAATCTGTCAGACACCTGGGGAGCGTAAATGCTCACTGCACCCATTATTACATTACATGAGGTGTGTAGTTTCCAAAATGGGGTCACATGTGGGGGGGTCCATTGTTGTGGCACTATGGGGGCTTTGTAAACACATGTGGCCTTCAATTCCGGACAAATTTTCTCTTCAAAAGTCCAAGGGCACTCCTTCTCTTCTGAGCATTGTAGTGCACCCGCAGAGCACTTTACATCCACATATGGGGTACGTTCTTACTCAGAAGAAATGGTGCTACAAATTTGGGGGGGCTTTTTTCCTATTTTCCCTTGTGAAAATGAAAAATTTAGGGTAACACCAGCAGTTTAGTGAAACAGTTTTATTTTTTCATTTTCCCATCCAACTTTAATGAAAATTCTTCAAACACCTGTGGGGTGTTAAGGCTCACTATACCCTTTGTTACATTCCGTGAGGGGTGTAGTTTCCAAAATGGGGTCACACATGGGTATTTATTTTTTTGCGTTTATGTCAGAACCATTGCAATTATCAGCCACCCCTGTGCAAATCACCAATTTAGGCTTCAAATGTACATAGTGCACTCTCACTCCTGAGCCTTTTTGTGCGTCCGGAGAGCATTTTACGCCCATATATGGGGTATTTTTGTACTCAGGAGAAATTACGTTACAGATTTTGGGGGTCTTTTTTTCCTTTTACCGCTTGTGAAAATAAGAAGTATAGGGCAACACCAGCATGTTAGTGTAAATTATTATTTTTTTTTTACCCTAACAGGCTCGTGTAGCCCCAAACTTTTCCTTTTCATAAGGGGTAAAAGGAGAAAAAGCCCCCAAAAATTTGTAGTGCAATTTCTCCCCAGTACGGAAATACCCAATATGTGGCCCTAAACTGTTTCCTTGAAATACGACAGGGCTCCGAAGTGAGGGAGCGCCATGCGCATTTGAGGACTAAATTAGGGATTGCATAGGGGTGGACATAGGGGTATTCTATGCCAGTGATTCCCTCCAGCTGTTGCTAAACTCCCAGCATGCCTGGACAGTCAGTGGCTGTCCAGAAATGCTGGGAGTTGTAGTTTTGCAACAGCTGGAGGCTCCGTTTTGGAAACACTGCCGTACAATACGTTTTTTGTATAGGTAGTGTTTTACCCTTTATTATTTGTTAGTGTATTGTAGGGTTTTTAGGGTACATTCACACAGGCGTAGATTTACAGTGAGTTTCCCGCTAGGAGTTTGCGCTGCGGCGAAAAATTTGCCGCAGTTCAAACTTCAAGCAGGAAACTTACTGTAAACCCGCCCGTGTGAATGTACCCTGTACATTCACATTGGGGGCAAATCTTCAGCTGTTTAAAAACTACAACTCCCAGCATGTACTGACAGACCGTGCATGCTGGCAGTTGTACTTTTGCAACGGCTGGAGGCACACTGATTGGAAAACCTTCAGTTAGGTTCTGTTACCTAACTCAGTATTTTCCAACCAGTGTGCCTCCAGCTGTTCCCAAACTACAACTCCCAGCATGTACTGATTGCGGAAGGGCATGCTGGGAGATGTAGTTATGCAACAGCTGGAGGTATGCAACTACAACTCCCAGCATGCCGAGACAGCTGTTTGCTGTTTGGGAATGCTGAGAGTTGTAGTTTTGCAACATCTGGAGGACTAAAGTTTAGAGACCACTGTATAATGGTCTCAAACTGTGGCCCTCCAGATGTTGCTAGGCAACTCACCGGCAGGGAGCCGCATCACCGTCCTCTTCTGCCGCGGATCGTCGCCTGCTGCCGCCGATGGGTAAGTGGACCTTCGGCGCCGGTCCCTGTCGGTTTCCCAGTTCTGCCCCACCGATTGTGGGTGGGCAGAACGGAGAAACCGAAAGTTAACCCCCGCCCCCGATCTACTATTGGTCGTCGCTTCTTGACGACCAAAACCAGGGATAAGAGGGGTGGCACCCCTGCCACCTCACTCCTATCCCACTCCTATCCCTTCAGGGGGATAGTGGGTGTCCCCCTTTATATTACGGGTCACCATAGACCCATATGACCCGGAATCTGGGCAAATCGTCGTTGTGAATTCACCGGCGATCGCTGACGTGGGGGGGGGTCTGATGTGACCCCCCCTGAGCATTTGCGCAGGGTGCCTGCTGATCAATGTCAGCAGTCACCCCGGTCTGGTCCCCGCCCCGTGCGCGGCGGGGACTGAGATTCCCACGGGCGTACATTTACGTCCTGGGTCCTTAAGTACCAGGGTGTCAGGACGTAAGCGTACGTCCTGGGTCCTTCACTGGTTAAGAGAGCTGAGTGGGATGATAAAGAAAAAAAATCTGCACTTATCTGCCATTGATCCTCTGTTGGTGCCGTTCTGATTATGTCGCTCCCTGCCGCCAAGTGCTTCCTGGTCTCTTCTGGACATACAGGGAATGCCCACCCTGTCAATCTCTAGCTGAGGTGGGTTAATGCTACGGCCAGTGATTGATTGAGCAGACATATACTGTGTGTCAAGCAGAGACTTGGAATTGCTTGACAGCAGGGATTGGCAACAAGTGAGCTCTTTTAGCTCCACAATACCCCTTAAAGTGGTTTAAATTCTTTCAATTTATTTATGGAGATGTATGGTTTTCTAGAGAAAAGGAACTGGAACTGACAGTTGCTGCTTCCGGAGCCATAGATCCTGAAAAGCAGGTGAGTAATGCCATTCTTCCTATATCTAGTTTTTTTTTAATGTTTTTATTCAGGACTGATTTCTGCTTCCTGTTTTCTCTGTCTTGGCTTCAGATGGGCTTTTAAAGCGCAACTGTCATATTTTGTTAACCCCCCAGACTACTACTATGTTGTTACAGATGTCCACAAGGTGAGTGTAGCAATCAATACCTTTATCGCCACTCTTCCTTTTATAACTTATAAATACATTTATTCAGCGGTCAGGCACAGTCGGATAGACGTGGCCTGGGGTTGTGAAAGACCCGCCGCCTCCACACCTTTTCTCTCTTTCAGCGCTGGAACCGCTGTGTAGTAAGACACAGCGCATCCACAGCGCATGCCCCCTTCCCTGCCAGCTCTGACGTGCGCACGCCTCCGCCCTGCATTGACAGAGCAACCGCTCGCTCCCTCACACCGCAAATGCGCGCTTCCACCGTCTATGTGCTCAGTGCGCATGTGCAGTACTAGAGGCAGGGAGGGGTGAATGCTCTGTGGATGCGCTGTCTCTTACTAAACAGCGGTCCCATCGCTGAAAGAGAGGATAGGCGTGGCGGGGCTTTGCGAACCCCAAGCCATGTCTATCCGATTGTGCCTGACTGCTCTTATAAAAGAAGGAAGAGCGGCGTATGGCTACGCTCCCTTTCTGTAACAACATTGTAGTAGTCTGGGGGGTTAAAAAATTATGACAGTTGCGCTTTAATGTTGTGCTGTGCAGTTACAGAGGCTTAGTAGTTTGCCACTGTGACTGTTATATTTACCATAGTTCTTGAAGGAATTTTCCAGAATTGGAAAAATATAGCAGCTTTTCTTTCAGAAACAGCAAAACATCTTTCCACAAGCTGTGTCTGGTATTACAGCTCAGTTCCATTTAGGTGCTGATAATTTTTTTTTATTTAATTTTTTTAGATTGCAGCTGTGTTTTTAAAATTCTGGGCAACCTCTTTAACCTGTATGTCCGGAGTCCCGCTAATGGGGTTTAAACTGTTCTCACGACAGAGAATGGGTTAAACCCCATTTGTCCCATTTGCTACGGGCAGCCAGGACCCACGGCTAATGCCGGGCACCGTCGATGGCATAGCATTGATTAGTGTATGCAATCAAAAGATTGCATGGCATAGGAAAATAAATAAGAGAATAAGTGTGAATAAACCCCCTCCCCCCTAATAAAAGTTTGAATCACTCCCTTTAAAGTTTTTTTTAAATAAAATAATGTAATAAAGAAAAAAAATAATCATATGTGGTACCACCGCGTGCGTAAATGTCCGAACTATTAAAATATAAGGTTAGCTAAACACGTTAAAAAAAATACCAAAGTCCAAAATTGTGAACTTTTGGTCACTTCATATACCATATAAATATTAATAAAAAGCGATCAAAAAGTCCCATCAAAACAAAAATGGTACTGATAAAAACTACAGACCACGGCGCAAAAAATAAACCCTCATATAGCCCCATACGCAGAAAAATAAGAAAGTTATAGGGGTCAGAAGATGACCATTTTAAACATACTAATTTTGGTGCATGTAGTTATAATTTTTTTTAAAGTAGTAAAATAAATAAAACCTACATAAATTGGGTATCTCTGTAACCATAAGGACCTACAAAATAAAGATAAGGTGCGCCAGACTAACTCTCCATTTTGCTAAGAAAACCCGAAAAGGGGGCGTGGCCACCGGAAAAAGGGGCGTTTTCCCGACATTTTCACAAAAACCCAACATATTTATTAAGGTTGCCACATAAACTGTGGTGGATTTGAGGTGAGGAAAACCAGACAGATCAGAGCATGTGTAAAAAAAAAAAAAAAAAAAAGCAAAATGTAGGGAAACCTTAGTAAATACTGTGGAAATTAAATTGTAGGGAATTAAAACCCACAAAGAAACCTACACAACACTCTTAGTAAATCAGGGCCAAGGTGTCATTTTTACCGTAAAGTGCACTGTGTAGAAATGGAAGCCCTAATAATGATCAAAATGGTGTTTTTTATATATTTGTTTTTGTTTTGCCACAGATTATGTTATAAAATAAGTAATGTCATTACAAAGTACAATTGGTGACGCAAAAAACAAGCCCTTATATGGATCTCTAGGTGCAAAATGTTATGATTTTTAGAAGATGAGGGAAAAACTAAAGTGCAAAAAGGAAGATTGTTTTGAGTCCTTAAGGTGATAATGGGCTGAGTCCTTAAGGGGTTAAAGGAAAACGGTCACCAGTTCACCTGCACTATAACCCGATACACCGGGATCATAGTGCGGGTGAACAGGAGACCGATGCGGTGTCTCGGACTACTATACCTACCTGCAGTCCGGAGCCCCGCTCCTCCAAAGGTTCCCCTCTTCCATCGCTGACTTGTGCTTTGAGGCGGGCCCGCCGGCTAGATTTAAATATTCATAAGCGCTGGTCACGTGAGCGCTCAGTAGGCACGAGCGCTCACGTGACCAGCGCTAGAATAGGGGGGACCTTTGGGGGATCAGGGCTCTGGACTGCAGGCAGGTATAGCAGTCCGAGACACCGCATCGGTCTCCTGTTCACCCGCACTATAACCCTGTGCATCGGGTTAAAGTGCGGGTGAACTGGTGACCGTTTTCCTTTAATGGTATTTGTCAGTTTTGTTTTACATTGTGTAACAAATCACAGCACCAGGTAGCGGGTAGAAGCGCCTTCACATGCATACTTGTGAGGTTTTTCATACAGATCATGTAGATCTTAGCATGTTTTTAGCATTTGCATGCATTTGTTATTGGTTTTAAACAATGCTACTGGCATCACAATATATTTAGCTTTAAACTGCTACCTGGCACTGTGTTTACTTACATTATGGAAAAACACCAGATGGATTTCTTATAAATTAGATCCCCCTCCCCCACCATCTAAGGCTTATTTTTCTTCATACATTTCTGTTATGCTCATACACCGCCTCATACATTTCTTCATCATTGTGGATGTGTTGGTGGAGAAAAACAGTCATTAGTGTCCCCTATTCTAGTGACAGTGGGAGCTCCAAGTAGTTGGACCCTCTCTAGTTTAACGTTTATCACCATTAACAGCTGAAATATTTTGGCATTACCATGAATACCCTCAGCAATGCCTTTATCTTCAAATTTAGAATGCTTAGTTACATAGAAAAACATATTTATGGGCTTATGGACACTGAAACCTAAATTTAGAAGCAAAGAAAAGTATTGTAGAAAAAGTATTTCTGATTAACAAAATGTGGGAACATAGCTCTACATCAGTGTTTCCCAACCAGGGTGCCTCCAGGTGTTGCAAAACTACAACTCCCAGCATGCCCGGACAGCCAAAGGCTGTCCAGGCATGCTGGGAGTTGTAGTTTTGGAATGTCTGCAGGCACCCTGGTTAGGAAACACTGCTTCACTTGCTCTACATAGACCATATCATCTTGGAAAATATTAAGATATGGTGCACAAAAAAATGACATCACGTTTTCGAGCACATTATATATGGTTCAGTATATCTTTTATGCTGCCTTTTGTCATTCTTAAGTTATTTTGCTGACTGTTCTTAAATGCTTTTTCTAGCTAAATGAAGAGGAGGTAAATTAAGCAGATTTTAATAAAAATATAAATTTTTTTCTCCTGCAAGAATGCTGTGCAGATATTAATAGTTTCATACTTTTACTTTTTTTTTTCTTGCATGGTTGTAGTAGTTTAGATCACTTAGATGTTTTTAACACATACGCATGCATGCATTTGGAATTGGTTTGAAACTTTGTTACTGATAGCAGGATATGTTCACCTAGAACAACTATATCCTACCTGATTTGTAATAAGAGAGTCTGGCGCTGTTTTATGCTGCTTGTAGTTTAGGCAGCATGAAACTGATGACCGATTCCCTTTAGGGTTTTGTGCCGTATTTTGCTGCGTACTTCCTGCAGCTGATTTTACTACCCATTGATTTTAATGGGTAGGAAAATACGCCATAGAAAATTACAACACGTTTGAATCTACCCTTAATGTTTCATTGGGTAGGACAAACCTTCTAACCTTTGGAATATAATACGTTAACATATTTGTTATAATACATTTAGATATTTGTTGGCCAGGATCTTTTCCTCTTATTCTCCCATGAACATGCACATTTCACATTAGCTGACATCTAAATAGGAAGAGGGAGATAAACAGGTTAAAATCCAAATATTGTACCGTGCATGTTTGATTATGATTGGATGTAGTACCTAATGTGTATTTTCCATCTTTAACCAGGCATTGCAGTAGGCATATGCAGATTTGTATGCCATTTAAAGCTGGCCATGAATAGAATAATAAAATTAACCCCAACCCATATTTCTATTTTATATACTTTTTAGAATTTCTTTTTGTGTCATTTATATTAGTTTCAGAAATTATGGAAATTAATCAGGATTTTTTTTTCCCGTAAAACATACAGAACAGAGAAACCTAGGCAAACTCTAGTATAAAGAGACTAGAGATGAGCAAACTTACAGTAAATTTGATTCGTCACGAACTTCTCGGCTCAGCAGTTGATGACTTTAGTCTGCAATTAGTTCAACTTTCAGGCGCTCCGTGGGCTGGAAAAGGTGGATACAGTCATAGGAGACTCTTTCCTAGGACTGTATCCACCTTTTTTCAGCCCACCGGAGCACCTGAAAGCTGAACTAATTTATGCAGGATAAGTCAGCAACTGCCGAGCTGAGAAGTTCGTGACGAATCAAATTTACTGTAAGTTCGCTCATCTCTAAAAGAGACCCTTATTCAGCCACCAGTATCCTGAACACCTACAAAGTCTCTAGGAGAGATCTACAAATGCAGCCCCATGTTTCCTATAACAACATCAGAGTACTTGCTACAAGGCTTTCTCTAAATATATGGCATTAGGGACCATATTGTCCCTTTTTTTACACTCCTTATATATCATTTCAGCCCATAAATTGGGAACTATTAGCTGCTACCCTGAGTGGCATCTTTCTTTTAGTGAAAAAAGATGTTAACTAGTTGTCCCACAGCCATGGAGATTTCCCCAAGGAGGTTATCAGGTTTCATTCTACCACATATATAGTACTTATCTCCTGCCCTATTTCTTTTCTTTAACCATGAGTAACCACTGAGGCTTAGCTTACAAAGTTATTTTCTTTAACTATTAAAATATAAAAAAAATCCTCATTAGTTTTCAAAAAGTAGAAAAAAAGTAGGTTATATTTTTTGCATTTTATTTTTTATTTTTTTTAAAGATTTCTACTTTTAACAACACTATAAACTTTTTCACTTGATATAAAAACTAATGTAAAAACCAATTAATTTCTTTGAAAAGCCTGACAGGTTACGACAGTTCGGGGCAATAACTCGCCAGCAGGAAATGTCAGAGCGAAATGTCCCATATCGACCTGGAATACTTGTCGACCCACAGAAGACAAGCAGAACAGTTATTGAGAAGAAGCCAGTCATTGAAGAAAGGTCCCCACCCGAAAGACCTAGAGTAGCTTTCCAGACTCCTATGCCAGAGCCACCTGTGACTGGTAATGCCTTTCCCACAACTTTTAATCTGGCTAATGATGAATACCAACGAGGAATATCTAATGCCCTTGGAGAAATAGTCGCCCCCAGGTAGATATATCAGACCATTTTTTGTTCTACACATTTATTGTGTTTTATAAATTGCTGAAGATCTGTTTGCTTTCCGTCACAGTTATCTGTCAACAGGATGCACTCTTATACTGTTGCAGAGAGCCGCAGTGACCCGAACAGAGTCACTTGGTGACTCTGTTCAGGCAGCTTTCCACTGGTATATTCTATTTAACTGGACTCAGGAGTCATTAAATTAGTGTATACGGCCCAAACTGAGCCACTAGGTGGGGAACGGAAGCGAATAGCAACTGCTGCTCTCTGGCATTGTATACGTCCGCATCCTGTTCTCAGAGGAATGCCGATGGATAATCTGTGACAGAAAGCAGAAATACAATGTGAACCTGGCCTTATTGTAGTCAGCCAAACTAATGGAAGAGTTGTTGACTGAACTCTTACTCATCTGACAGCTATTTCTCATGATTTCACCATAAATGTTTACACTTAGTATTACACCGACAGTCTGCTGCCCGATGCAAGCACCTATCAAGTAGAGGGTGGGCCATTTATATGGATACACCTTAATAAAATGGGAATGGTTGGTGATATTAACTTCCTGTTTGTGGCACATTAGTATATGGGAGGGGGAAACTTTTCAAGATGGGGGGGGGGGTGACCATGACGGCCATTTTGAATCCAACTTTAGTTTTTTTCAATAGGAAGAGGGTCATGTGACACATCAAACTTATTGGGAATTTCACAAGAAAAACAATGATGTGCTTGGTTTTAACATAACTTTATTCTTTCATGAGTTATTTACAAGTTTCTGACCACTTATAAAATGTGTTCAATGTGCTGCCCATTGTGTTGGATTGTCAATGCAACCCTCATCTCCCACTCTTCACACACTGATAGCAACACCGCAGGAGAAAGGCTAGCACAGGCTTCCAGTATCCGTAGTTTCAGGTACTGCAGAATGGGCAAAACAAAAATCAGCTTTCAGGTTTTAGCAGGAGTGTCAGCAGGAGGCAGACACAGGTCTGAAGTTCTCCAGACCTGGTGTTATTTCTTTGTTTTTTTTCCTAGTTTCAGCTGAAAGTTTAGTTTTTCTCTCCTTTGTTGTTTTCTCTAGTGTGGGGCGATTGGAGCATGGCACTACCTGATCCCCCACCTGCGAGCTAGGGGCACGGTGCATTGCTGGATGGGCCATTAACCCCTCCTCGCCACCATCTTGCGGTGACCTAGGGTCCGAGTCCCCCATTTGCCCCTGGTTTGCCTGCTGAGCTGGCTTAAGGCAGGTGGCCTGGCTGGTTGAAGACTTCATTGGTGAGTGTGCTCCCTGTGGGTGAGTATGCCTCTCGTTCCCCCCCCCCCCCTCTCCTCCTTGACCTCTTCTCCTGGGGCCAGAGTTCCCTCTTTCCCTGCGTGGGGGACTTTGTTCCTTGGACTACTGGAGGCTGTATTCTTCCTTAGGCTGCGAGCAGTGAGGTGCGCTTAGTTGCGGCTGGGCATGAGGAGGTCCCGACCGCCTTGGCTTCTCTCCTGGCAGCGCTTCTCTTACTGCGCTTCACTGCGAAGCCCTGCCCCGCTTCTTACACAAACAAGGGCTGTTTTTCTTTCGGCTGTGCCGCGGATGGCTCTCTAATTGAGCCCACGGCTTGGACCTAACCATAGCTCCGTCCCAATTTCTTTGGCGCTGTATCGCACGCCTGGGATCACATGAACTCCTCCTCCTCTTCTGTCCCCGGCCTCTCTCTTCTCAGCCCGCGCTCTGGGAGCAAGCTGTAGCCTGTCATATGGGACCGCGTGCTGCAGGGGGTTGCTTCTCTCCTCCCCCTCCCTACCCACCAATGAGGCTATAGCACGCGCTCTGGGGGTCCGGACTAGGGATCGACCGATATCGTTTTTTAGGGCCGATACCGATAATCGGTGGAGGTTAGGGCCGATAGCCGATAACTTATACCGGAATATCAGTATAAGTTATCAGCTATTTATCCCCCCGCGACACCGCTGCAGATCATTGATTTTAAATCAATGAACTGCAGTGGCTTTTGCAGTGCCAGAGACCGCCGCCGCCGCCGCCACCTGCTTCTCTCCCCCTGCCTGTCCGGGGGTCCCGAGTCCTGCCACCGCTCCCCCCCCCCCCACCGCCGCACCGTTCCACGCCCCCTACCGCCCCACCGCACCGCCCTGGCCCCATTGCCTCCCCCATCCCCGGTTTTATAATTACCTGTTCCAGGGGTCCACTCTAAATCTGGCTCCGGTGGCGTCCTCCTGAGCTGTCACTGTGCGCACTGATGGTGACGTCACGTCGCGTCACTCGTCATTGCGCACAGCGTAACGCAGAACGCAGCAGGAGCCAGAAGTAGCGTGGACCCCGGTTTATAAAACCGGGGATGGGGGAGGCAATGGGGCCGGAGCGGTGCAGTGGGGGGTGCGACGCGGGGGGCGGGGCATTATCGGCTTATCGGCAAGGTAATTGCCGATACCGATAATGCCCAAAATCGTGATTATCGGCCGATAATATCGGCAGAATCGATAATCGGTCGATCCCTAGTCATTACCCTGACCATTCAGATGGTTCGCGCGCTGTTGGGGTCAGTCGGCCCCTCCTTCCTACCTCTGAACCAGAGTGGACCTGACTGGATATGGTTCAGCTCTGCATCCCTGCGGTCATCCCGTACTGCTGTCTGCTCCAGTGGACACAGGATCCTGGGTGAGGTCACTCCTTGTCTGTCTGGCTGTCTGACTTACTAGTGCTGCTCATGTCCGACCCCCTCCCCGTCAAGCTGCCCCTGCACTGGTCACTTATTACTTCGGTTCAACCTGTAAAACTAAAATGCCAGGCGGGTCGACTGTGCCTACCTGCCTGCCCTTTGCGTCCCTGCGGCCCATACCTTCCCAGGCTACCGTTCAGGATGACCCGCCGGCCGGTGAGAGGTCCGATCCCGCTCCTCTGTGGGTCTCCTCCCTCTTTAAAGGAAATCTGTCATCAGAATCACCCGCACTAAACCTGTTACACAGGCTTGTAGTGCGGGTGATCCTGATTAAAACGCTTCTTACCTGGTTAAAAATGGTTCAGTGCTTCTTAAGATATCTATATTTTTAGTTTTCTGTTATTCCCTGGCTTGGGACTCAGTGGGAGGTGTTATCATCTGGGACTCGGCCACACGTCATTATAGCTGGGCGGAGCTGCGGCCCGGCTCATGAATATTCATGAACTTATCCTCGTAGTCTAACTCCTTTTTCTAGGTCTGGTGGGGAGGACCGCGCATGAGGATAAGGTCATGAATATTCATGAACTTATCCTCCTGGTCTAATTCTTCTTTCTTGGTCTGTTTGTGAATAAATACACCCTCCGTCCCTCCTTTCCTCCCACCCCCGGCTTTTCACTTATGCAGCCCGTCTTCTTACTTGTATAGGGCCGCAGCTTGAGTGAAGCCGGGGGGAGAACGCCGCTTCCGGGTGTACGGAACGCGGCGCATGCGCGGCCCTCCACACCAGACCGAGAAAGAAGAATTAGACCAGGAGGATAAGTTCATGAATATTCATGAGCCGGGCGGCAGCTCCGCCCAGCTAGAATGACGTGTGGCCGAGTCCCAGATGATAACACCTCCCACTGAGTCCCAAGCCAGGGAATAACAGAAAACTAAAAATATAGATATCTTAAGAAGCGCTGAACCATTTTTAACCAGGTAAGAAGCGTTTTAATCAGGATCACCCGCACTACAAGCCTGTGTAACAGGTTTATTGCGGGTGATTCTGATGACAGATTTCCTTTAAGACTATCTCTGACTTGGCCAGGGTCTCCCAGGAAGTGGTTTCCGCTTTGGGGCGGTCCTCCTTGCGTTTGTTCCCCGGCAATTTGGCAGATCTAGCTCTGCAAATCGTTAATGCAGGGAACTACCTCTGCTCGGCCTCCTTGGAGTCAACTCGCTGCACTACCTTTGCCTCGGACAATCTAGTGGCTCTTCGGCATTCCATGTGGATTAAAGCTGGGAATGCCAATGCAGTCTCTTAGCGTTCCCTTACGGAGCTTCCCTTTATGGGGTCTCGTCTCTTTGGCAAACGCCTATAGGAGATCATCTCTAAGACTACCGGGGGCAAGAGTTCCCTTTTGCCCCAAAATCGTTTGTGCCGCTCAGACTAGCGACAGAAGAATTCTTTCTTTTGCTCCTTTCGTTTCTCGGTTCGCTCGGACAAACCGGCGACCTCGCAGGATAGGAGGTCACAGTCTTTCAAGTCTCACCCCTCCTGGAAATCGGGGCCCCGCTCCAACCGTCCCTCTTCCAAGTCCGGGAGCCGCAAGCCTCCCACTGCCTAAGGGTGTGCCCCCATCCGAGTCTTCCCCTCGGGTGGGTGGTCGCCTGTACTTCTTTCGGGACGTTTGGTTAACGCACGTTCAGGATGCTTGGGTTTGTCACGTCGTGTCCCAGAGCTATCGAATAGAATTCTCTTCTATTCTTCGAGATCGTTTTTTCAGGTCCCGCCCTGCTCGGTCTCCCGCTCTTGCTGAAGCTTTTCAGGTGGCTCATCACACCCTCCTGTCCCAGGGAGGGATCGTGCCGGCCCCTCCTCGTGAACGGTTTTCGAGGTTCTACTCCAAGAAGGGTGGCACTGTCCGGCCAATTCTCGACTTGAAGCTTCTAAAGCGTGATGTGTGACTGAGATAAGGGTCAGGTGCCCCCCTTTCTAGTGATGGCTCACTCCACCCGCGCGGTGGGGTCTTCCTGGGCAGTCAGCCACGGGGCTTTGGCTCTGCAGGTTTGCAAGGCGGCGACTTGGTCATCTCTGCATACCTTTGCTAAGTTTTACCATGTTCACACTTTTGCGTCCTCCGAACCAGGCATGAATGCTTTTTTTTTCCCTCCCAGGGACTGCTTTAGGATGTCCCAGTGCTCGAGAAAAGTAGATTTTTTTGACTTACTGTAAAATCTTTTTCTCGGAGCTTGGTTTGTGAACAGCCAGTTCCACCTCTGTGATGCGGGGGTGTTTTTTTTTTTTTTGTGGCTGGTTCCTTTCTTTTGTCTTGGTTTTTGTTTGGACTGTTCCTTTCTTGGACGGGTTCTCCTTCTGCTCTGGGACAAAACTGAGTTGCTCAGAGCCAGGAGGCGGTATATCCTGCTGGGAGGAGCTGACTTTTTTTTTTTTTTGCCTAGTGTGAGCCTCCTAGCGGCAAGCAGCATATACCCATGGTCCTGTGTCCCCCAATAGAAGCTCTGAGAAAGAGGTTTTATGGTAAGTTAAAAAGTTACTTAGTGTGATATGTGCTTGTATGGCCTATAATTGCCCTGTATGATGGGGCTCTAAGGAAGAAGTGACTAAGCCTATCTTCTGTGATAACAAAAGATCAAGCATATTATTAAGGTCAAAGATCCCTGTTCCTCTTTGACATCTGCCATTGTGTGACAGCCAGGAGGTACCATAAATGTGGTCCCACCATGTTTTCCAGGTTTGAGCAACCATTTTCCTATATGGTATGCCAGAGTGGGAAAGAAGACAATCCACTACAGTTTGCATACATAAGCAAATAGGCAGACCAGGTATCCTAGTATTCTATCATATGCCACTTAAGATTTTAGAAGGGCAATAGGAAAGGCAGACATAATAAGGAAAAGGGAGGAAACAGAGAGGGAATAATACACATGGTTGTCGCAGGTGTAAAGGTGTAAAAAAAATAAATAAATAAAAAACTTTTGGGTCATAGGTTTTTGTACCAACTGATTATGATTATGTTAAAATAAAGCAAGATAATTATTATTATTTTTTTTTTAATCTTTCATAGGATTTCAGCTGCACCTCCACCACAACCTCCAGTTCTTGTAGATAACTACCGAACACCTTATGATGATGCCTATTACTACTATGGTGCTCGAAACCCGCTGGACCCAAACCTTGCTTATTGTAAGGAACAAATATATTGTTTAATAGTACTTTTATTGTTAACTATCTATATTCGACTAGAAGTCCAAAGTAAGCTACAGTGTTGTCATTTTGTTTTATACATACAGTACTATTTATAGCGGTATTGTCACCCAAAAAAAGAAAAATGACAGGTCATACTGAACCCTTAGATATAGTCGCTCCCTACACTCCCTAGCTCACCACGCAGTCTGACTTGTGGCAGGAGACAAGCTAAATAGACTTACAGGGAAGCCCCTCTCCTACTACAAGTCAGATTGATCGGAGAGCCAAGGAGTCAAGCACATAGACATGTGTTTTTCCCAGCTATATGCAACAATCGGTGGGGGTCTTATCCCCCAAAAACCCCAATCTTTTAAAACTTTTGGCATGTTTGTGTCACATGTCTGTGTTTTTGTGCCACATGTCTTGTGTCACATTGTGTCACATGTCTGTGTTTTTTTTTTTTTATTGACAGTAACACATTAGTATTACATCTCCAGGTTTTTTATTTTTTATTGACAGTAGCACATTAGTATTACATCTCCAGGTTTCTCAGATTATAGATAAGCCATACAGTTTGTGAAAATTTGCTAGAATGTCCAATGGCATTTTTGGTTTTAGGTTTTGTTTCTGCAGCTTAAAGCTAACCTACACTCTTTATTCGGACGGTGTTTCTAAAGGAAAATATTGTTACATTAGAAATTGTTTTGAATTCATGTATATGTCTTTCTTCAAACAGATCCCCCAAGTATGATGGCCGTGCAGGCTACTCCAGGTATTAACATGCCTGTCGCACATGTCAACCAGACTTATCCAGAAAATCACATAGTGTAAGTAACTATGATAAAAATACTTTATTTAGCTTAGTATTTGACATAGCAGCATAAATACATGTGATTATTCACATAACTTTCTGGGATTGGAATGGAGCATCATGTCAGCAGTGATAAGCACTTAGATTTAGATTTCGTTTTGGTTTGTTTTATTCTGGATTTGGGAAGCCCCAGAGTAAAATCTCGATGATTATTTTCATTGCTGAGCTTGATAAATTAATAACTCGCATTGTATGTTGATAACTAACTTATATTGCATGCTGCATATCTGTCACTAATTCCTGACAGCCCTTTTCTATATAGAAATCGCTTTAAAACAAAGTGACCATAGAAGTTGCCATGGTCACTAGCTGTTCACTTGGGTTTGGCAGGGAATCATGGCATGGCAGGGCTCCTTTGCAGTCAGTAGTTTTGGGAGTCTTGACATTTTCTCGGTCGCTCTTCATTGGGGGACACCTTACTGATGGGTATATGCTCTTGCCACTAGGAGGTGCTGACACTAGGAAAAAAAGTAGTCTCCTCCCTGGCAGGAAATACCCGCTCACCTGCAGTGAGGTAATCGGTTTTAGCTAGTGTCAGCAGGTGGCAAGACACAGGTCTGGGAGCTCCCCAGACCTGGTCTTTTTTATTATTTTCTAGTAAGGGCTGTTTAGTTAGGTTCTTTACTCCCTTTTGTTTCCTTTTTTTCAGGTTGGGGTTCAGGAGCATGGCGCTACCTGTTCCCCCATATGCAGCTAAGGTGCACTGGTCATAAAAGTATGCATCGTTAACCCCTTCCCGCTAATGGCCAGAGCCTGGGGTTGCACCTAGGGTCCGGGTCCCCTATCTTCCCTGTTCGTCCTGTCTGTCGCAGCTTGACGTGATGCAGGTGACTTAAAAGCTGCCCGGCTATGATTTTTTTCTCTTACTGCCCCCATGGAGTGGACGTCCTGTCCTTCTCCCTTGGGGGCCTCGCGGACAGTCCCAGCGCTCCTCGCTTCTTCCCTGTTGTTGGAAGGAAGAGAAATTTAAAATAAGTCTCTCAGTCCATTTGGTGTAGTTTGGCACCCTCTTGTGGCCAATACTTGTATGCACTCTAACTTCTATTGCATTCCTATGGTCTGTATTAGGGGCTGCTTTATTTGTTTCAATCACCCTAGAGGGTGACCTGCTATACATCAAAATACATGAGCCGCTCAGGGTATCCCTCTGGTGTCCCTATTTCTGCATTGTTGCTCACTGTCCTGGAGCATATGCGGTTTATTGCCGGGGATTCACTGTCTCTTGGGAACTAACAGGGATATATTCAGGCAGTCTGTTCGCCGCTACCACTGAGGGCCATACCATGTTCAAGCTCTTCGCATTCCTGGCTGACTCCCAGGTCTTTTGAGGTTCCTCATCTGTCATATCTGCCGGCCACCCATCATGGGGTGTTCTTGGCATGTCATACTCTATGATTCAGTTTCACACAGAGAGGAAAATAGCGGAGCACTCACCGTTTCAGATTAAAGGCAGATCAGTTGGACACTTTCATCCACGGACTCCAATTGGTCCTAGCAGGGAGGCGGCAGGTGGATCCTGGGGGAGCTCAGACGTCGGGCATGGTTTCCTCTGCCACCTGTCACATGGTCGACGTATCTGTGGCTGGAGTCCGGTACCTCACTACTGTGTGAGGTGTCCAACGGAGTGTCCGTTGTCTACTATGGACCCATACCAGTAAGCCAGACAGTGGTCTGCATGGTTGCCTACACGGCCTGTCATACATCAAACGGCTGATGTATCTGTGGCTGGAGTTCCGGTACCTCACTACTGTTTGAGGTGTCCGACAGTGTGTCCCGTTGTCTACTATGGACCCATACCAGTAAGCCAGACAGTGATATGCATGGTTGCCTACACGGCCTGTCACACATCTCACGGCTGTTGTATCTGCGGCTGGAGTTCCGGTACCTCACCGCTGTACGTGGTGCCCGACAGAATGACTCGCTGTCCACTATGGATCCATACCAGTAAGCCAGACAGTTGTCTGCATGTTTTCTTCTGCCGCCTGTCACACCTCGCATGGCTGATGTATTTGCAGCTGGAGTTCCGGTAGCTCACTTCTGTGCACGGTGTCCGTAGATCTGACCCAGCGTGTCCCACGGACACTATACGGGATGTAAGGGATGCTTTCCATGGCTCCTCTGCCTCCCTGTATCTCCCAGAGGGTGGGGTTCCTCGGCCTCCCCCCTTCCCACCTATGACAAAGGGGCACAGTTATCGTCTGTATAACGGTTCCCTTTTAGCCAAACGCCTGAGGGTGTTCTTGTTCAGTCAGACTGTTGTCTACTCTGTTTCTGCCGCCATTGGTCTCTGACCTCTGGGCTGCCGCGGACAGAGCCTGGTTTCCCATATCTCACTGCTGGGTGAGGGATCTGAAGTAGGGTCCCTACAGGTATACGGGTTTGATACCAGTCGGACAATCCTTCGTCTTTTGGGTTCTCTACACCACCACGTCACCCATTGGATAGGCCACACTCTAGTACCCCACTTTCTGTGTGAGGTCGAATGGTGTGACCCTGGGTGCTCACAAATCCTATACCTGCCGGCCATACGGTTTTCCACATGGCTTACTACTACGTCGGGTCAACTACCATACACTTTCACCCCGTGGACGGTAGTTCAGATTACCCACTGCCATGGTGTAGTTTCGAGTGAGTCACCCCATGTTGCCCCATGGGCCTTATACAATGCACCTCATGCTGGTTTATAGGGTTACCTACTTGGCCAGGTCCCTCTCTGCATGCTTGCTACTCTGTCTACAGGCTGGTATCTCACTTCACTGTATGTTTCCGTATGCAGGACCAGGCATGGTCACGGTCCCTTTGCCACATAGCCAGACTTAGTCTGCATGGTTTTCTAATCCACCTGGTCACCTCCCCCGTGTCTGCCGATGCCACGGCGGCAGTCCCGTGTCTCTCTTTCCAGGTGCAGTTCTGCAGAGTGTGTACCTGTGGGTTCTAGGGACCCTTTCTACCTGTAAGTCACACTGTGTCCGCATTTTTCCTGCTCCACATTCATTCTTCATCTGCTGAGTCTGCGTCTGCAGCCTTGATGTCTGGCACCATTAGGGGATGGGGTGTGGGATTTTTTTCTGCAGGACCCAGGGACTTTCTCAGCAACTGTATCCTCACTCTTTTCTTAGGTTGCACTTTTGGTCTGCTAGAAGCATGCCTCCCTTCCTCCTGGTCCGTTGGATGTCTGCGGTTTCTTTCGTGTCTGCAGTCTTGGTACACCACTGCTATCGTGGGGTACCCATGTCTGTGTTCCTACATATGCTAAGACCGCTCTGTAGATGTAGAGCCCACCTGTCCTTCTGTTCAGTAGGGTGAGCCTCGGGGCTTCTGTTGATTTTGTTTCCGCAGTTCTGCGGCAGTTGAGCACTTCTGTTCTGACATGGGGGCCTGCTAGGGCGACAGTCAGTTCAGCCCCTCCCTATACCTCCAGGTGTTATCTTCGGGTTTCTGTCCGGGGGGATTCGTCACTGTCTAGAATGAATCTCAACATGTCTTGTATTTTTTCCCCAGCTCCAGTGTACTGGATTCCGATCCCTCTTGGGACACAACGTGGCTCCTCCAGACAGCGATGGTTGCCGCTGGGGCCTGGGGGCTCCGTCCACCCTGTACTTGTCCCGTGGCTGTGGGGCAGCATTTCCCTGCTCCTACTGTGGCTGTACAGTGGTCCCTCAACATACGATGGTAATTCGTTCCAAACGAGCCATCGTTTGTCGAATCCAACGTATGTTGAGGAATTCGTGCAATGTAAAGTATAGGAAGCTGTACTCACCTGTCCCCGCCGCTCACGATGGTGACCCCGGGCCTCCGCTGGGCTCTCTGCTGTCTTCTCCGGTCCTCCGCTGTCTTCTCCGGTCCTCTGCTGTCTTCTCCGGTCCTCTGCTGTCTTCCGCAAGGCCTTACTGGGCGTACGCCGTTCTTATTGGATGATGTGCGCAGCAGCGTATTGACGTCATCGGAGAGGGTCGAGAAGACACCGGAAGACCAGCGCTGGACCCGGAGGGCACCCCGGAGCATCGTGGAGGGGTAAGTAATACTTACCGCACCACACGGGGAACATTAAGCTGCTATCCGGCAGCAGCTTAAGCATTTTGCGCTGCCGGATAGCACTTAATGCGATGGCCCCGACATAAAAAAGCCTTTGAGAGGCCATCGTATGTCAATTTGATCATATGTCTGGGCCATCGTAGGTCGGGGGGATCACTGTACTTGAGTTTTCATCTCGACCACCCATGTTTTCCCTCCTCTGGAGGAACTATTTTGTTGAGTTTTTTCTGCCGCCAAGATGATGCGCTCTCGCTGTTCCCACTATTTAGGTGGAGAATCTGGCGGGGCCCTTTGCTTTTTTTGCTGAGAGCATTCAAATATGCTTTTTACAGTCTGAGCTTGTGTGCTTACTATCCACTATTGCAGCCTGGCTCTCTTTTTTTTTTTTGTTATCTACTGCTGCTCAGGCAACCGTGGCTCTCTCCCCTGTTGGAATTGTTTGTACAATCTCCCTGGAAGGGTGTGTTCTTCCTTCCCTTTGGTCGGTATCAGTTGTACTGCACTGACACCAAAGCCTTCTGGAGTAATCCTTCCTGTACCCAGACCCTGAGGTCCCAGCTGGGTTCTGATTTTTTTTCCCCCTCCACTCCCGTTCTGGCGGGATGTTTCTTTAGAGTGCTCTGGTCCGCTCGGACCTCTGGGGTCTATGACTGGTCGGTCTCCTTGGCTTGGACTCTGTCCTAGGATGCTGTGGCCTGCCTTCCTTTCAGGTGGCCCTTCTGGTTCCTTGGGCCTTGGTGATGGTTCATGTGTAGTGATGCGGCCAAGACTCCTCCATGATCCCATTAGTCGGGGCGGTCTTTCTGTTCTGCACTCCTTCACTTCTTCATGTTTTTACATGGCAGCTTGTTGCCCGGAGAGTTTTTGCGGATGTCTGTTTTCCTTACTCTTCAGGGGTCCGTCTTCCAGGGGAATCTACGTCTCCGGTTTACTTGTCGGTCTCTCCAGTATCCGGGATGCCCCCTTTTCAGGGTGTTTGCTGCTCCTTTCTTCCTTCGGGGTCCATGTCCTCCCCAGTTGAAGGGTGTTCAGGTCATGCCAGTACAGCTATTGTTGCCTTCTGGGTGCTCATGTCGGGCCCCTGGGACAGGGGTTTTTGGGTCTGCAGCTGTTCAGGTCTTTGTTCTCATGCACCAGACCTCTCCAGAGCAGAAGTCATTCTTACTTTTTTTTTCTGTGGTTTCTTGTCTCTCTATATGACCTAGGTGCCTTAGGTCTCTACAGAGGACTGCCCCTTCCTTTGGCGTCTTAGTCCATCTCCTTGGACTGGAGATCTTCCGGGAGCTCAGTTTCTGGGCCTAGTGTGTCTCCAACCTGGGGGCTCGTCCGCAGGCCTTGTGGACATGTGAGTTCAGTCTCGGGACTGAATCAGTAAGGTGTCCCCCCAATAAAGAGCGACCGAGAAAAGGAAATTTTTTTGTACTCACCGTAAAATCTCTTTCTCGTAGCCTTCATTGGGGGACACCGCACCCACCCATTTCTTCATCTTTTTTCTGGACTCTTTTTTTTTTTTTTTTTTTTTTTTTTTTGCCGGTTCTTGGGTTGTTTTCCGGGATTCCTTTCTAGGGTCCTTCAGACGTATGTCTTTTTTGGCTTCTCCTACTGCTTGACAAAACTGATTACCTCACTGCAGGTGGGCGGGTATATCCTGCCAGGGAGGAGCCGACTTTTTTCCCTAGTGTCAGCGCCTCCTAGTGGCAAGAGCATATACCCATCAGTGAGGTGTCCCCCAATGAACGAGAAAGAGATTTTACGGTGAGTACAAAAAAATCTCCCTTTATTAAACAATTGTTTGTGTTTTTTCGAATTGAAAGTGTAGACATTGTAGCCATTTTAGCAGTCTATATATCTATTCTAAATAATCCATTTTATACTAACTTCTAGACTTCAGTTTAGATCGCGGGGGGTCAGAGAGCTGGGGTCCCCCGTGATCTCTTGTTTGGAGCCCCTTCACAGCGGCGCGTCACAACCCCCTCCCGCCATGCCTCCTCTATATAGCACTATGGGAGAGCTGAAGATTTCTGAACGGCTCTCCCATAGAGCTATAGGAAGGGGGTAGGGGTCATGACGCACCGCTGTGAAAGAGAGCCGGGGCTCCAAACAGGAGATCACGGGGGGCCCCCCAGCGCTCGGAACCCCCACAATCTAAAACGTATCCCCTATACTTCGGATAGAGGATACATTTTTTTTCCATGATACTTTTCCTTAAACTGCAACCAACAGTAATTATTCTATTTCTAAGTAGAATGCAATACAAAGCTACATCACATTTCCAGTACTTAGAAGGGAATTTTTAACAAATCTAACGAACAAAACTGTGTTCAGTATGGTGAATGGGAAGTTATTAAATGTTTGCCATTTCAGTGACAATAAACAGAGATCAGGTACTGGAAAGGGGGCCAGTTTAGGAGTATTTCCAGAAGAAAGACCACGACAGACTCGAGACGCTGCTATTTCATATCAGGAGGAGTTACAACAGCAGGTTTGTTATTTAATTAGCATCAAGGAGGCATTCCCATTTCATAAAATTATTAAAGATATATATATATATATATGTCAAAGTTATGCCACCTCTTATTATCGGTGGAGATCTGACCTCTAAGAACCCCACTGACTCTAAGAAGAAAGAAGCCACAGTGGTCATTTAGCAGTGTCCCCTGCACTGTTTTACTGGCCCATTTACTTGAGTTTTTCTGAATTTCCTTGCACAGCAGGAGGTCAAACCCCTGCCAATCAAAGTGATGGCATATCCTAACAATGTGGCATCACTGAGGTGGGAATAACTTCTCAGCAGTTTAAAACTATTCCCAAGGTTTGTTCTTGCAAATTCTGCCACTGTTGTAATGCAAATTCTGTCAGTGTGATGCAACATTTTGTTTGCAGATAAGGGAAAGAAATGACCGGCGTAGAAAAGAGAAAGAAGAGACTGAACGTTATGAAGCTAAACTGGAGGCAGAAATTAAGAACTACAACCCATGGGGTAAAGGAGGTGGCGGAGCTCCCCTGAAGGACCAGAAGGGAAATCTTATTAGTAAGTGCCTTTTCTGAACTTCTGAGCATCTTCCCCTAAATGACATGAAGCACAGTGACTAGATAAACTAATATTTTTGTCAGTACCTGATGGATGGTTAGATATCTGTGGATTCCCTATTCGCTTAATGAAATTGTGAAGGCCCACAAGCCTTGTGTTGCTCATTTGATTCTGTTAGAAGAATGAAACCCTCTGCTGCTGTCAAAATGTATTAAGGCATTGAAATGTGTACTCCAGGGAAGTGTGTGTATGTGTGTATATATATATATATATATATATATATATATATATATATATATATATATATATATGTATATGTATATGTATATATATATATATATATATATATATATATATATATAATATATAAGCTCCAAAGCCACCACGCTTCCTGGATATGTTTCCTGTAAACCATCCTGGCTCCTTTGGCCTCTTGTCTTCTCTGACTGCTTGATATTATTTCCATCCTTTTCTTCCCTTGCCTACATCTCCCAGCAATCATTGCAGCTCTGTAAGCCCCCACCCTCCTGCTCTGAACAGCAGAGATGTTTATTGTCAGATTGGCTGAGGCTGCACACATCTCCCATTTGTCAGCACTAAATAGAGCATGACTCATCAGTGCAGGGAAGAAACCACATGGTCTGTGTCTTTCAAGAGGGTGGGGGCTGCTTTCAGAGAGGGATTTGAACAGAGACAGAGTGGATGGCTGAATGATGTCATTCCCTCCCTTCATGCATGTAAGACAGTCAAAGATGAGTAAACTGCTTTATATAGCTAATTAATGATATTTAGACAATTAAATAGGTTGAGGAGAAGGAAAGGATTGGCTATGGGTTTAGTTCCCTAGAGTACCCCTTTAAGAGAATGTAATAATGGGTGGCATTTAGTATTTGGTAAAGATATTTGGGAAATCTTTTTATGTTTTGTAAATATGTAAACATTTCTAGGACAAAGCTTTACATCTGAAATCGCAATAAAGGTTGGATACTAAGAGATTTATGGGTCTGTGTAGAATTTGTTTTGTAAGGAGTTTAGTTCTGACTGATGGTCAAAACAGCCATTCAATGATGCATTCTTTAGGAGTCATGTGAGTCACATGACTCACAGGCAGAGATGTTTAGTATTCTTTTTTTATTGCCCATATCCTACTCCTCATTACTAATCCTACAGAATAATTTGTTTTATTCCAGCACAGCTGCATCTATGTGTTTTATTACTTTAATTTGGTAATTTGATCAGCAGTTTGACATTGTCTCACAAAGCTACTATGCATATAGTTAGTTTGTCACTGGATTTTAGATCTGAGTAACATCAGGATGACATCATCCTCTACCAGATCACCTCCCCTCCTATATCTGTATTCTCCTTGTGCTGTTTTCTTTACAGGATCAGGATATATAGGAGGTATACACCTCTGAGCCTATTTTTACACATTGCATTTCTTGTTGCAGTTTTTATGTTTTTGCCGTGATTTTCCCTACATGATAAGTACCACATGTGTACGTAAAGTAAAAATTTTTACCTACATTTTTGAAAATCGCAGCAGAAATAGCCAAAATGCAGTAAAAATTTTACGTGTGAACACAGCCTTAAGGGGGTACTCCAGTGGAAAACATATATATTTTTTTTTTTATCAACTGATGCCAGAAAGTTAAACTTAATCCTTCCAGTACTTAGCTGCTGTATACTACAGAGGAAGTTCTTTTGTTTTTGAATTTATTTTCTGTCTGACCACAGTGCTCTCTACTGACACCTCTGTCCATATCAGGAACTGTCCAGAGCAGGAGCAAATCCCCATAGCAAACCTCTCCTGCTCTGGACATTTCCTGACATGGACAGAGGTGTCAGCAGAGAGCACTGTGGTCAGACAGAAAACAAATTAAAAAAGAAAATAACTTCCTGTGAAGCATACAGCAGCTAATAAGTACTGGAAGGATTAAGATTTTTAAAAAGTAATTTACAAATCTGTTTAACTTTCTGGCACTAGTTGATTTAAAAGAAAAAATTCTACTGGAATACCCCTTTAGGAAAGACACCTCAGTTGTGATTATAGGTCAAATTACTTTCACCTCATGGCAATATTCTTTAAAATAAAATAGGTTTAGAAAACTGCATGTTGTGTGAACTGACACCAAGCCACTTATGATCTCAGCTTACTCAGCTGTTTAGACCTCTGTAAGTCTAGCCAGGGGAATAAGTTGTTCTCAGTAGGTGAATTGAACCAACCCCTCTCTTTGCAAAGCCAGAGGATTTATGGTAAATGTATGCAGCATGATTATTTTAAGATTTGCTCTGAAATTAGAATCAGACATGGCCCAAAACAGGTAAGCAGAAGGCATACACAAGACATATACATTATTCTCTCATATGCTGCACTATATAAGCTAAAAATAATAATTCTGGAATGTTTCTTTAAGAAAATATTAATGACTCACAACTATAGGATAACCATTTTTAGGCAATATATGGGGATATGCTTGGTTGCATTATAATTAAATGGTTTCATGAGCAGCCCAGTGGCTCCGTGCTTGGCATTGTTGCCTCGCAGTGCTGGTGTCAAGGATATCATCTGCATAAAGTTTCTAGGTTCTTCCCAAGTGTGTGGGTATCCACTGGGATGACCAGTTTCCTCCCACACCCACAAATACATGCTTATAGGTTAATTTGAAATTTAGATTGTGAGCCCCAATGGGGACAAGGATTGAGCTGAGTGATGATAAGCTCTGTACAGGGCTGCAATATATTTTGGTACTATTGAAATATAACTTCATGTAAGTAGTAATATCCTTGATTATTATTTCAGCTGACCTTAAGCAAATGCATAAGTACAATGAAGATGCTTATCAAAATCCTGAAACTAGAGCCTTTGAAGACAAGCGGACAGTGGTTGCAGTAGACACCAGTCTTGCTGATAATACATTATCTGCTGGCAAGATACCAGGTAAATCAATGCTGTTTTTCCTATAATGCAAAGTGGGTAAATTAGCATCTCCTATGGGAAATCGGAAACAACCTTGTACAGGGCAACCAAAGTAAGAGGTAAGTAATTCCATGGACCACATAGCAAAGCAACTGATGGTGCTGCAGTACAGACTGCAAAATAGAAAATGCACACACTAGTGTTGCCCATGCAGCCCAAGTGTATTAATGATATCAGCAGGCAAGTACAACATGAGACCCATTTTCTGCTAAAATAGGAAAAATATTCATAACCAAAATTATAACAGATCAGCATGTTACTTGGAGCCACTTTATATGTAAATGTCCTAGTCCTGTTACAAAATCCTGCTACAATACTTTTTCAAAAAGACTGAGTTTTTTACTGTGTTACAGGCAAATTTTTTCTTGATTCATTCATTTCCAGACGACTTTCACCTTTTAACACTTTACATATTATTTTCAGGGTTTTCATTTGCAAATAATTCCCAGTTTGCAAGAGGCAATGTATTTTCTGAGCCAGTAACTGAACAGCAGGTGCAGCAACAAGAATCCTACAAGAACTTCTTACGCCGTCAGGTAACTACTGTAGTAATCTCCTAGCACAATGAATGCACAGGCTAACAATAACCATTGTCATTTATTGTTAATGGGATTCTTGTAGATTTATTGCTAAGCTTTTGTGAAGTAGGCTTGACTAATGGTTGATTCAGTGATTATAGGGGAGCACATTAAAGGGGTATTCTGGCTTTATGCATCTTATCCCCTATCCAAAGCATAGCGGATAAGATATATGATCGCAGGGGTCCCGCCCCTGGGGACCCCCGCGATCTTGACGCAGTGACGTCACGGGCATGTCCCCTAGTGATGTCACACCACGCCCCCTCCATTCATATCTTTGGGAGGGGCATGACGGCCGTCACACCCCCTCCCATAGACATGAATGGAGGGGCGTGTGGCGTCTCAAGGGGGCGTGGCCATGTCATGTCCCCGTATTGGAGGCAGCAACCAGCACAGAAGGCCGGAGGCTGCACCGAGATCGTGGCGGGACCCTTGCGATCATATATCTTATCTGCTATCCTTTGGATAGGGGATAAGATGTATAAAGCCGGAATACCCCTTTAAGGATGTACCCTGGGGCCTCCTGAACATATACTAGTGAAGTAACTGTATTAATGCATGCATAACTTACAATCAAAAACTTCTGTCTGATACAGATTGAAGAGAAGCGGCGAAAGGAAGAGGAGGAACGAGAACGAATTCGTCTTGAAGAAGAAAGAGAAGAAAGGCGCCTTGCTGAACAGAGGGCCAAAATTCAACGAGAATTTGAAGAGGAGCAAAATAGGAAGAAAATGAAGGAGGAAGAGGTAAGTAAAATTAAGTAAATTTCGATGAGGCCAAACAGCCTTGGTTGCCCAAAACTTTTGATGCAATTTTGAAAAGTACAGTAAAGGATTCTAGTATAGGTTATTTATACCCCTTTGAACACTTTGTTTTATAATTTATTAAACAATTATCAAAGCCTTTTTTTTCTATAAAAAAAAATAAAAGCACTAAAACTTGGTATAGTAGCATTGGACAAAAATGTTACATTTAAAGGACATGAAGTGGGATTTAGGAAAAATGTCACAATATAAAACATCTTGTGAGACAGTGACACAAATGGTGGTACATTTCCCCAAGGTACCTGTCGTGTGTACTAGGTTTAAGGAAGTGCATAGTTGCCAAGGGATTTTTGCTAAAGGTTTTTGCACCTGAATTTTTATGGAAAGCAGGTAGGTTGGTAGTGGGGGCCATAATTCCCTTCCTGACCAGTCGAGGTTTTCAGTTTTGCCTAAGTCAGCCCAGATTCTGGAGGCCACTTATTACAAAAGGTTTTACACAGTGTGTACTAAGAAGCTGTGAGCAAACTGTAACTCTGCTGGAGTCTGTGGGACTCTTTATACTGGTGTAACAAATCTTGATACTGAGGTAACACATCTTGATGTCTATTGTTTTGGTCAGGTGACTGGTAGGAAGTCACCTGTATAGCTAGAGAATATTTTTTTTGTTTAGCAAGTGTGTTGATGAGCAGGATTTTATTTTTGTATTTTTGTTCCTGAATGCGAAGGCTGTATTTTTATTTATGTTCTGAAGATAAAGACAGAAGCACTGTTTTAAACTATACCACTGTCTCTGACTGCTATATTACACTATCTGCTGGGCTCTTTGGAGCGAATTTCCTACAATCTGTGTGTACTGCTTGCTTGGGCACAGGAGAAACTATATAATTATGTGTAATCTTTAAAATAATGCTCTTGCATTAAATGCGGTAGAAGCTATAACATTTTTGCTTACAATATAATTGTATAATTTATTTATTTGCTTTCTGATTCCTTTTAGCAACGGCAAAAAAATGAAGAACTTGTTCGCCTGGCTGATGAAAGGCGCAAAGAAGCTGAAAGGAAAAGGAAAGAGGAGGAAGCAAAACATGATGAAGAGCTGAAACGATTATATGAGCAGGAGAGGACGACCAGTGTACTTGAAGAACAAGACAGGGTGAGACCTTGTATCTTTACCTTTACGATTATTGCTGATTCTTTTACAGATTTAATTTGAGAGTTACATTTTACAAGGTGCAAACAAGAAGCTAAAATTCCTTACATCCATAATGGTCTATAATACAAAAATTCACTGACTATTTGTACATCTTAAGGTAATACAAGATAATATACTGTAGTTTGCATTCTTTTATACCATTGTAACCATTGTAAACACACACACACACATATATATATATATATATATATATATATATATATATATATATATATATATAGTATTTTATTTATTTTTTATTAAACCTTTTTTGCATTGCATCATACACTTGTAAATGGACATCATGCAGAGATGGCATGTGTGTTTAGGAAGTGCCCTTGCCATTTTCATCAGGTGTTCAGTGTAACTTACTGTAGCGACTGACATTGAAGTTATTTCCAATCCCAACAGTTTTAAACTTCATATGCTGCAGTCAATACTGACTGAAGCAGAAAAATTATTTTATAACGAGCTATAAGCTCTTCGCCACCCCCATTTTACTCTGTGCTGTTGAGCTGCTATGGGAGCAAGTTGCCGATCAGGTTAAGGTGCATTCACACCACGTTTTTGCAATACAGTTCCCTTATACGTTTTCAATTTGAAAACCGTATGCATTGACTCGCCATTGAAAACTGTATGCCAAATGATGCATCTGTTATGCATCTTGTATGGTTTTGGCCGTTTTTTTTCCCCGTACCCAAAACCGTAGCCTACCACGATTTTTGCTCTGGGTGAAAAACTGTATTGAAACCGTACACGTTTTATTTTTTTATTTAAGGTTTTTTATTTTCAAAAGAACAAAAGAAATAACATTGTACAAATGATGCACATGACTTATCAAGGCACGTAAAAGTCAAACAAACACATAGAACCATAACATCAGTCACTAATAGGGTACATTTAAGCAGGACGAGATACAATATCATAAAGGGAGTCAATCCCATCTGGCATCCTATGTTTCAAGAAGGGCATAGCGGTGAGTGCATCTTTATCCAGAAAGGAGCAATATCCTGAGAAACTATACGTCAATAAACAATTGTAGCAAGTCGTACCCAAAATACAAACATGGTAAGACAATCAGCAAATTAGTTACTAGTCAGTAGCCTATTAAGTTCCCACAAGAGGGAGTATAGAGAATATAAAAAAGAATCAGGAGAGAAGAAAAAAAAAATATCAAAAAAAGGGGAGGGGGGGGGGGGGGCACTCTAACAAGGACATCCCCAGACAAGTGTTTAGAGATACAAAAAATAACTAGATAGAACTTTTGAATTAATGGCTTTTATCTTCTCCAGGCTTGAATTTTATCAAAGAAAATACATGATACATTTCTTTACAGTTTTTTGTATCTTTGACCAATAACACACTGAGGGCCATGAAACCTCTTAGTGGGGTCATCTGCGCTGCATCCCTGTGTCTGGCAGATGCATGTGCAAGTTCTAATGTTCTACTGGATTTTCTTTTACAGCCTCCAAGGCAACTTTCACCAGTGATCCCTGCTCTACAACACAAGCTTTCATCTCGTACTCAGAGGCCACCAACTGCTGATAGTCGGGCATCCATCCAATCACATGTATGTAATGTCATCAGTTGTATACATTACAGATATTGCAATCATTCCAATAGAAAAATCACCAGTTTTTAGCTCATCCTCTAGAAAACATCTACCTGCTTATCCTGTCTCAATTTCAATGGTTATGTTGTATAATGGTGGACTAATATATCTGGTGCTATCTGATCTGTGAAACAGGATGAACCACAGTCAAGGGCGGTATCTCCACCAGTCCCAGCGAGACAAAATCAGCTCAGAGCTTATGGTATGTATAGCAAAACATCCAGGAGGAGACTGAATAAATATCTGTAGTAAGAGATCAAGTCTAAGTTGGGGGTTCGTGATATGGATAAACACTTAAAAATCAGTATAGCTGCATATTTATTGATATTAACCCAAAAATATAAAAAATAAATAAAATTGACAAGAAAATGAACTGGCTTTTGGGGTGCCCTTTATTAACCAATTATATTTTTATCATTGTTTCTTGTCATGTTACTTTTCATGAATATTTAGGTCAGTAATAAGGGAGATTGTATCTTTTGTGGGTTGGGTTGATTAAATTAAGCCTAAGAATCAATAAAAAAAATATTTGCTATTTTATAGTTATTTTTTTCTGCAATTATATGCTTTCTGTTTTATTTGTAGTGGCAGCAGATGAAAAGAAGAGTGTTATTAGTGAGCTGACAGAGTTGAGGAAACAACTGCGAAGTGAACAGAGGCGTTTAGAGGGCCGCTTACAAGATACAGAGCGAGATAATGATTCTATACCTTCAATGAGCGGGTACCATACTCTGCATGTTTGATCTGTAAAAAAAAAAAAGTATACTTGAAAATTAATTTAGTGTATGTAAATGGGGATTAACCCCTCCAATGCAACCTTAATTTTGCTGCAAGGTTTATTGACTTTCCCACTCCTTCCTCCTTTGCCTGTCCCCACTCGTTTGCTTCACTGCTGTGTACTACCCATTGCATTGCCCAGCAAATTCATTTTGAGTTATTAACAATGCCATATAAGACACATATCCACTTTATGCCCCCCAAAATACATCTCTGACGTGAATACAGTGGTCCCTCAAGTTACAATATTAATTGGTTTCAGGACGACCATTGTATGTTGAGACTATAACTTTATGGAAACCTGGTAATTGGTTCTGAAACCACCAAAATGTCATCCAAAAAATAGGAAAAAGTAAGGATTAAAGAAAAATAAGTAGATAACTAATACAGATAAAGCAAGTCCTTACATATAAATGTAAGAAAGATCTGCTGGTAGCTTTAAATCACTGTCTATGTAGAGGACAGGAGCCGCCCTTATTTGGTGTCCAAAGGAGCAGCTAACTGTGGCACAGGTAAAGAGTAGTACAGAACATGTAGCACCTCCCTGTACTGTAGGGGGCGCCACCAAACAGGAATTCAGTGCATGCACTTCAGTAATACAAGTGTTTACCAGTAAAATGCCCAGTCAGTTCTTCCAGCCATTGACATGTTTTGCAGATCTGGACTTTCCGTAGCATTGTATGTTGAGTCTGATTTCAAGACCATTGTATGTTGAAACTATTGTATGTTGAGGCCATTGTAAGATGAGGGATCACTGTACCTCTTATGTAATCTTCAGAAAAGCTTTAAGGAAAAAAAAAACTGAATAAGTAATCAAATGTAATTAATTTTTTTTTCATATGTGATAAAATTTACAGATATCTCCTGTTACAAGGCTTTGCTGTGTTGCACAAGAGGATATTTTGCATGGCCTTTACCTGTAGCTTTTATATGGTCCTCTGCACAGGTTGTTGGTAGAAGTAGGGAAGAAAAATCCCAATAAAGAATAAAAACACTCACCATATCACGAAAATGTCCTCTTCTATTGTAGAGTATACATACTCACATATACTTGGGGAGGGTGGCGGTGGGGGGATGTACAGCAAGAAGCTACAGCAGTCGTTTCACACTCGTTAATGCTTCATCAGATACAAAATGGCTGCTGTAGCTTTTTGCTGTACACAACCCCCCCTTCATGTTTGTCTCCCCCTCAATTTCGGTGACATGGTAAGTGCCACAATTTATTTCTCATTGGGATTTAGCTTGAAGACTGTTTGTAGCAGTGCACCACTGTATGATGCAAGCCTATTGTTCTACACTCCTATTGTACAAATGCTGCTATATTATTCCTGGTTCCGGTGTGAAGGCAGTGCTGCGCTGCTTTTTTACTTACAGTGGCAAAAGTAGGGAAGAACAATTTTGCAAGCAATATGTCAAAAGCCACTTCAGTAAACCACTGTAGAAACACTGGAGCCCAAGTATAGGCATTTTGTCTTTCCTTACAGTTTTTATTTTTGTCTTTGGGCAAATTAGGATGAGGTGGGTGGTTGAAGGGGTATTCTGGCATCCCTGGCATACTCTGGTATCCCTGGCGCTCGGAAAGCAATAAATGGATGAGTCTGCAGTTCCAGAACGCGCAGAGATTGTGGGGGGTCCAAGCACTCGGACCCCCTGCAATCAGATACTTATCCCCTCTCCTGTAGATATTGGGTACGTTGTTTTTCACTAGACAAACCTTTTAATCTATGAGAATGGTATTTTAGCTTAGTTATATTGTCATTAAAGGGGTACTCCCCTGGAAAACATTTTTTTTATCAACTGGTGCCAGAAAGTTAAACAGATTTATAAATTACTTCTATTTAAAAATCTTAATCCTTCAAGTACTTATCAGCTGCTGTATACTCCACAGGAAGTTCTTTCCTTTTTGAATTTCCTTTCTGTCTGACCACAGTGCTCTGTCCATTTTAGGAATTGTCCGGAACAGCATAGGTTTGGTATGGGGATTTGTTTCTATTCTGGACAGTTCTTAAAATGGACAGAGGTGTCAGCAGAGAGCACTGTGGTCAAACAGAATTCAAAAAGAAAAGAACTTCCTGAAACATACAGCAGCTGATAAGTACTAGAAGGATTAAGGATTAAGATTTTTAAATAAAAGTAATTTACAAATCTGTTTAACCTTCTGGCACCAGTTGATTAAAAACATGTTTTGCAGTGGAGAACCCCTAATCTTTCTACACCTATACCTTAATCTTCTGGTAATTTCACTGTGCTTTGAAATACTGTGTATAAGTTTGTGTCTTAATAAATCTTTCTCAGTCTCTTTTCATTGGGGGACACCTATTCTGATGGGTATATGCTCTTGCCACTAGGAGGTGCTGACACTAGGAAAAAAAAGTCTGCTCCTCCCTGGCAGGATATACCCGCCTACTGGAAGTGAGGTAATCAGTTTTAGCTAGTGTCAGTAGGAGGCAAGACACAGGGCTGGGAGCTCCACAGACCTGGTCTTTTTTATTATTTTCTAGTAAGGGCTGTTTAGTTCATGATGTGGCACCACAGTCAGTTCAGCACCCTCCATGCCTAAAGGTATCTGTCCTGGATTCCTGTGCAGGGTGGTTCAGACACGGGCTCTGTTGCCTTAGGAAATTACCAGAATGGCTCCGTTGACACCTTTCTGGTCCAGGGTTACACCACGTTGAGGTGTTCCCCTCAACGCTTTGGGTGTGTGCTTCTTAATTCCATTCTTAGTCAGGACTCAAATTAGCTCCTCCATTCTTTATGTTGTTGCAGGGTTCCTGGGGACTATGTCCACCAAGTACTTTGCCCCCTTACCTTCGGGTGTCATTTCACTGCTCCTATAGTGACTGGCGCACTTTGATCATCCCTCTTCTACAGGGGGTATGGGGATCAGGGAGCTTGGCATGGTCTGGGTCAGGGTTTCATAGCGACCACTCCTTGTTTTCCCCCTCCTCTATATAGGTGGGGTACCTGGCTTGGCCCTTGTTTTTTGCTGAGAGCAATCAGCTGAGCTGCGCACATTTGCAGCCTGGCTCTCTTCCTGTTTCTTGGTTATCTATTGCTGCTCATACAGACTTGCCACTCTTCTCTGTTGGAGGAGTTTATGCACTCATGTAAGGCTCGGCGACAGCCGGTCTAGCACAGTCTCCCTGGAGGGGTTTGTTCCTCCTTCCTTGTCGGTGTCAGTTGCGCTACACTGACACTGCAGTCTTCTGTAGTAACCTTGCCTTTTGTTTCCCCTCCATTCCCGTACTGACGGGATGTTGCTTCGGTCCGCTCGGACCACTGGGTTTCATGTCTGTTTAGTTTCCGTGTCTTGTACACGATCCTAGTATGCTGTGGCATGTCTTCTTTGCTAGGTCGGCCCTTCTGGTTATTTTGGCCTTAGGGATGGTTGTGGTCTTGGGCAGGTTAGCTCACCTGCTCTCTGCGGTTGTGGGGCGGTCTTTCTGTACAGCACTTCTTGTCTAGACGTAGAAGTTTGTCACCCGGAGCATTTCGCGGACATTAGGTTTACTTACTCTACTGGTGTACGTCTTCCAGGTGACTCGGGAACCTCCGTTTCCCATGTCGGGCGTGCCGGTGTTCCGGGATGCCCCATTCCACTCCCTTTTTGTCCTTATTCCTTCCATCTAATCCTTCGTGGGTCAATGTACTCCCGGGGCAGTGGGTGTCCTGGTCATCCTGATTGCTCTACTCGAGCTTCTTTCGCCTCCCATGTGCTCGCGACAGGCCCCTGAGACGGAGGTTTTTGGTCTGCAGCTGTTCTGGTCATTGATTTTCTGCACCAGGCCTCTCCACAGCCAGTCTCCATCCTTCTTTTTTTTTCTTCAGTGTTTTTATGGTCTCCTCCTTCCATATTCGCCTTGCTCAGGCATACGCAGCTCTCCCTGGTATTTTTTCTGCCATGTTCTCTTGACTTGGTTGACTCTGGATGGGATTCTCTTATTTGGGCCCTTTTGCATTTTTTTTCCCCAGCGGGTTAGCCCTCTGTCTGGTTCTGTGTTCCTTGGAGTTGATTCCTACCTCCTCCCGGAATGGTTCCGGCCCTTCTGGCTTCAACCTTTTCTTGTCTCTCTTTATGGACCGTAGCTTTGGAGTCTCTACATAGGACAGTCTATTTTTTGGCATCCTAGCCCTTCTCCATGGTTCTTCCGGGAGTTCAGTTTGTGGGCCTCGGTTGTCTCTGCCCAGGATCTCGTCCGCCGGCCTTACGGTCGAGTGAGTTCGGTCTCTTGACTGATTCCCCTTTTGCTGTTGCTTGTTTTTCCCTCCCTAGGGGACTGCTTTGGTACGTCCCATCGGCATAGGTGTCTCCCAATAAAGAGCGACCGAGAGAAGGAGATTTTTTTCTTTGTGCTCACTGTAAAATCTCTTTCTCGTAGTCTTCATTGGGGGACACCGCACCAACCTGTTTCTTCATTCTTTATCTGGATTTTCATTTCCGGTTCTTGTTTTTTTTTATCCGGGATTCTTTTCTAGGGTCCTCCAGACATATTTATTTGTTGGCTTTTCCTACTGCTTGGTGACAAAACTGATGTACCTCCCTTCCAGTAGGCGGGTATATCCTGCCCCCCCCCCCCCCCCCCCAATGAAGGCCTCAAGAGAGATTTTACGGGGAGTGCAAAAAAATCTCCTTATTTCATATTTCAGAAGGAGGAGGGAGAAGAGTTCAGCGGATGTCTTTGAACTGGCGAGACAGAGGTTGCAAGCCACTGTAAGGAGACCATCTTTGAAGGATCTGGATAATGTTAACGTACAGAACATCAGAGAGTTCAATGACCTAAAGTACAGGGGTAAGAGCTTTTAACATACGTACAGTTCACTGCCCTTTTCATTCAGCCTTATTTTAAATAATGACAAATATAAAAGATAATTTGTATTTTGTCTTTTGAATTACATTATCTGTAAATATTTTTTTTATTTTTTTTATTGGTACCATCTTGATGTACCAAATGGCTCTAGGAGGCAATATAACAAAAAAAAATGGTGGTCCATACATCTCAATCTTCTTGACCCCTCCAGGACGCAGAGCATACCTGTATTCCCTGCGCCCCCTCCCCAGCTATGATGCGGGATCACGAGATGACCCCGCGTCATAGTGGTTCGGTCCCGGCAGCTATCAACGGCCGGGACCCGTGGCTAATACTGATGTCCAGTATCAACCCCTTAAACCCGGCGATCAAAATGCCGTGCCGTGTCTAAAATGAAAAAAAAATGCTTCCCGGCAGCTCAGCGGAGCTGATCAAGACCCCTGCGGTAAAACCGCGGTGTCCTGATCAGCTGAGACGACACAAGGAGGGTCCCTACCTTCCTCCTCAGCATCCAATCATCGCTCTGTTGCTCCATGCCTGAGATCCAGGCTGGAGCAGCAGAGCGCCGATAACACTGATTAATGCTATGCTATAGCATAGCATTGAACAGTGTATGCAATCAGAAGATTACATGTTATAGTCCCCTATGGGGGCTATAAATGTGTATAAAAAGAAAAAGTTAATAAATGTAATTTAACCCTTTCCCTAATAAAAGTTTTTATCGCCCCCTTTTCCCATAAAAAAAATGTAAGCAAAAATAAATATAATCATATATGCTATCTCCACGAGTGTTAATGTCCGAACTCTAAAAATATAATGTTAATTAAACCACACAGTCAATGGTGTACACATAAAAAAATTCCAAAATTGCGTATTTTTGGTCACTTTGTATACCCTAAAAAATTTGGATAAAAAGAGATCAAAAAGTCCCATCAAAACAAAAATGGTACAGATAAAAACTTCAGATCACAACTCAAAAAATTTGCACTCACACTGCCCTGTATGCGGAAAAATAAAAAAGTTATAGGGGTCAGAAGAAGACATTTTTAAACATACAAATTTTCGTGCAAAAACTTATAATTTTTTAACAGTAGTAAAACAAAATCAAACCTATGCAAGTTGGGTATCATTTTAATCGTATAGACCTAGAGAATAAATATAAGGTGTCAGTTTTACCAAAAAGTGCACTGCATAGAAAGGGAGGCCCCCAAATTTACAAAATGGCATTTTTTGTTGTTGTTTTTTTTCAAATGTGTCCCACAAAAATTTTTTTTTGGGGGTTTCGCCGTAGATTTATTGGTAAAATGACTGTCGTTACCAAGTAAAATTGGTAGTGCATTAAACAAGCCCTCATGGGTCTGTAGGTGGAAAACTGAAAGCGTTATGAAAATACAAAAGTGGAAAAACCCTGTGTCCTTAAGGTGTTAAGTGCATTGAAGGAAAAAATTGATCCCCTGCTAATTTTGCTTGTTTTCCCACTTACACATGATCAGTCTATCATTTTAATGGTATCATTTTAATGGTAGGTTTATTTAAACAGAGAGAGACAGTATACAAACAAAAAAAAATCCTGAAAAAGAGAATTTCAATTAATTTATAAAATGATTTGATTTTAGTCAGTATTTTATCCCATATTAAACAGCAAGATTTCTGTTTCCCAGATGTCTTTTAGGCAGGTAACAAACTGAGATTTGGAGCACTCTCTTAAAGGAAGTGCTCCTAATCTCAACTTGTTACCTGTATGTAAGAAATCTGACCACAGAAGCAGTCAGTTAGTGAGATTTCAAACTTTCCATCATGGCCAAGACCAAAAAGCTGTTCAAGGATGTCAGGGACAAGATTGTAGACCCACAGAAGGTTGCAATAGGCTACACAAGAACATCACCACACAGCTTGGCAAGAGGTTTACAACGTTTGATGTGATAATTCTCAAATGGAAGAAACACAAAAAACTGTCAATCTTCCTTGGTTAGGGGCTCCATGCAAAATTTTATCTCGTGGAGTTTCTTTGATCATGAGAATAGGAGGAATCAGCCCAGAATTATATGGGAGAATCTAGTCAAAGATCTCAAGGCAGCTGGGACTACAGTCACCAAGAAAACAATTGATAACACACTAAACCGCGAAGAATTAAATCCTGCAGCGCCTGTAAGGTCCCCCTGTTCAATAAATCACTTGTACAGGTTTGTCAAAAGTTTGCCAGTAAACATCTGAATCATTCTGGGTGAAAGGGTTTGTCAGATGAGAACAAAATTGAGCTCTGTTTCGAGGAGGAGGAGGAATGCTGCCTATGACCCAAGAACACCATTCCCATCAAACATGGAGGTGGAAACCTTATGCTTTGGGGGTGTTTTTTTTGCCAAGGAAACAGCACAACTTCACTGCATCAAATGGATGATGGATGGGGCCATGTGCCATCAAATCAGGGAAGGGCCAGGGCATTGAAAATGGGTGGTGGATGAGTATTTGAGCATAACAGTATCCCAAAACACATGGCCATGGCAACAAGGAAGTGGCTAAAGAAGAAGCACATTAAGGTCCTGCAGTGGCCTAGCCTGTCTCCAGACCTTAATCCCATAGAAAATCTGTGGAGGGAGCTGAAAGTTCCAGTTATCAAACGTCAGCCTGGAAACCTTAATGACTTAAAGAGGATCTGCAAAGAAGAGTGGGGCGAAATTCCTCCTGAAATGTGTGCAAACTTGGTGGCCAACTCCAAGAAACAACTGACCTTTGTAATTGTCAACAAGGGTTTTGCCACCAAGTACTAAGTAATGTTTTGCAAAATGGTCAAATACTTATTAAAATGCAGATCAATTCATAACTTATTTTTAATTCGTTTTTCTGGATTTTTTGCTGCTATTCTGTCTCCCTGTTCAAATAAACCTACCATTAAAATTATAGACTGCTCATTCATATGTCAGTGGGCAAACCTATAAATTCAGCATAGGATCAAATAATTGTTTCCTTCACAACATATGTCAGATATTAGGCAGGGGTTAAAGATAATGAGGGACAAAGACTCTGTTGCCGAGTAGAAACAGTGGGGGACATTTATCAAGCTCTTTAGACTGGTTTTTCTCTTCTAAATTTGTCGCATGAAAAGTCGCAGTCTATTTTTGTGCGACTTTTCTGCGACTTTTGCTGTAGAGGATTTTTAGTCCATGATGCATGCAAGTCTATTTTAGACAGAAAAATCTATTGGTGCTGAATTTATCAAGTGCAACTTTTGTGCGACAAGTCGCATCTGTCCAAAATACGCTGAAATGTCAGACCATGTTGGAGCAGGTCTAAATGCAGTTTAAGCTGTAGACCCTGAAGTCTGAGCACAGAATTTATCAAGGGCTGTGAGACCTGTGATAAATTAGGAGCACAATAGACAGGAAACTACCACATACGCTGGTCTATAAGCATACCCAGAATAGACTAGATTAGTAAATCTCCCCCAGTGTGTTTACATGAAAAGAATACAAATCTTTTTCTACATTTTCTATACCCTAGCTGGACACTGTCATTCTTCTTTTGGCATTCTAGAAAGTGAAGGTCTGTTACAGGAAATCAGGTCTGAATAAAGGGTGATCTTCTATATGAGGTAGTCTTTTGGATAGGTTATTTTGTATTTTAGCAGAGGTAAATTCTACTTAAATTAAAGGAACAGTACAAAAGAAAAAAAAATGGAAAAACTATGAAAACCCTCAAAAGAAATTCTTGTCAATTTGATAGTGAACATGACAGTATTTCTCTGAAGCCACATATATAAATTAAAGGGGTATTCCAGGAAAAAACTTTTTTATATATATCAACTGGCTCCAGAAAGTTAAACAGATTTGTAAATTGCTTCTATTAAAAAATATTAATCCTTTCAGTACTTATGAGCTTCTGAAGTTAAGGTTGTTCTTTTCTGTCTAAGTCCTCTCTGATGACACGTGTCTCAGAAGACGCCCAGTTTAGAAGCAAATCCCCATAGCAAACCTCTTCTAAACTGGGTGTTTCCCGAGACACGTGTCATCAGAGAGCACTTAGACAGAAAAGAACAACCTTAACTTCAGAAGCTCATAAGTACTGAAAGGATTAAGATTTTTTTAATAGAAGTAATTTACAAATCTGTTTAACTTTCTGGAGCCAGTTGATATATATATAAAAAATAGTTTTTGCCTGGAATACCCCTTTAATATGATGTTTCTTCCTAATACTAAAGTAAATAAATTCCTCTTTGCAAACAGATACTGATACTCGTGATGGTGTTAGGACCATGTTTCCTGATCCTCCAAAGGATGATCAAACACTAGAGATCCAGCAGCAGGCGCTACTAAGGGAGCAGCAGAAAAATTTGAACAAGATAAAGAGAAGACCAGCGATCCCAGATGGTAAGAAGGAGCTGTTGCTTTAGAAGCTGCATATGCCTGTTCTACATTCCAATGGTTCTCTGTATTAAATTTAATGATGAATTTAAATATTGCACATATTAGAATATTAGAATCACTTCAGTAAAATCTGTTCTCTCTAAACTACTTAATAGAATTTGGACCAGTCTATGAATACAGTCTCAATCGCCCTGGAATGGTGAGTAACTGTTCCTTGGTCTTAGCAGAAATTTATGTGCCAATGACTTCTGACAGCTGTACAGGATTTTATGTGGTTAAAAACCTAAAGACGATTAAATAAGCTGACAAATGAAGTCTTTCATTTCTGTTTCTGTACCCAAACTACTGGGAAAACAGAAAAGTACAGAGTGCAATTCCTTTGTTAATGTTTACTTGTGTTCTTGTTTGACCAAAGCTCAGTGATCCATCAAAAGACCTACTGAAGACCTCACTGCTGGAATCTGAGAGTGCATTCATAGGTAATAATAATTAGTCGTTTACTCAGTCCCACTGGTGTGCCCCACTGGCAAGGAGAATGGGGGGACCAGGGGTTCCTCATGTCCTGCATCACCCCTAATAAACGCTGCAGGCCTGATGAAAATAGTAAAGTACAGTGCTCAATTATCTTCATCAGACCCATCGAGTTGAATGGAGCAGCAGTGCATATGTCTGACCTCTGATCCATTTACATGGGGTGGGGGGGGACTAGTTGTTGAGGGTTATTTGTCACCTATCAGGTGATAAGTGTTGGTGGAAAACCACTTTTTAAGCATGATGTAAAATTGTTTAATATTTTGAGTATCTTAAAGGAGTAGTCTCATGGATAAAAACATATCCTGCATATAGGAGATAAGATTATATTAATAAGATATCTTCTTTAAGTACCCCCATCAGTAAAAGTAGCCTGTAGCTATATGTGCTGGGAGCTTTATTTAATAAAAAAAATTACAGAAATACTTATCAGAGCACAGCTTTTATTTCTTACACTATTCTGGGTGAATGGAAGCTGTGCTATGACTATGACTGCTATGGGCAACAAGCTCAGAAGTTTCATATATGAAGCCTTTTAAATGATAAAACAATGAAAGTTTTCATTCTCTTTGCATTGTTCTGTATATTGTCAAATGGCTTGGCATGATAGCAGGCTGTACAATGTACATGTACCTAGAAAGTATATTATTTGGTATCACTATTTCTCTTTTTAAGGTGAAAATGGAGAACCATATCCTGCATTCTTTGATCAATTCCCTGATCTACATGCATTACCTTCAGCCAGAGAGCGCAGAAGAAACAAGAATAAGGTCTTGAACTATGAAGTATGATACTGTTTTCCGTAGACTTTGAATAAGATAATTTGCCTTTGTTTAGCTTTTTATATCCCCAAAGACAATAAAATAAGCGTTCATTACAAATCCATTAAAAGCCAAACTGCAATAGCGAAAACCAAGTGGCTACAGTAATTAACCCTTTTTGCCATGTTACTCTAAGCTGAGATATAACAAATTGTATGTCTTTTCACTGAAAAAAACTTCAGATATTCCTATAATTGACGGACCCTACAAGGAACATGGTGTTACCCAGTGTTTTCTTTCCTTGACCGGCAAAATACAGTCTTAGTTTCTGACTCCTTAACCAAAGAGAAATTCCTCCATAGCCTTCTTTATTCTATATCACAGGCAACCACAGGGGCAGCTAAACTACACTCACTGTATATAGGGTGTAGAGGCTTACAAATATACAATGTAGATTTATTTTTAACCTTTTCTATGAGAATGGGAGTAATTGATCAATTACTTAAACTAGAGAAATGCAAGAGTATTGTACTACATTTTGAAATGCAGTATTGCTAAAAATATCCTAAATTTCATTAGAGGGACAACATTTTTATCATCCCTAAATTATGTTAAGCTGGCCCATACACTTGCTTAAATGGGTTCTACTAAAGGTATTTATCGCCAAGACCCAAGCTATCAGGAGACTGCCTGATTCCAGCTTGGTGATCCATATATTAGGAGACAGAATGGAGAGGTGGCTGCTTTCTTTATCCTGTAGGGAATGGACATAGTGACAAACAGCTGATCAAGTACTCTTAGCTGTTTCTATAACGCCTATAGACATCAATGAAGCAAGCGTGCTCATCTGTTTCCATCACTCCCTTAGACATGCTCATCTGTTTCCATCACTCCCTTAGACATACTCAACTGTTTTCCTAACTCCCATAGACTTCAGCTCTCTTTTTAGTCTTCTTTAACATGTGGCCAGTCTGCCAAATGAATGTCTCCTCCCAGTAGGTGAGAATCCTAAAAGGAAACCATGCACTAATAGAGATGTCCATTAAAGAGTTGCCAGTTTATAAAGGAAAGCAAACATCACTAGATGTCTTATTAAATTATAGAAGTATTGATCCAGGTTATCTCCTATTGTTTTTAATGACCAACATGTATCCACAGAATGACATTCCTCCTGTGCCTCCCATCCCCTTACACCAGCCGGACCGATACTCCTTAAACTCTTCGGCAAGCTTCAATGTAGATGAAGTGCAAACCAGAAATGAGGAGCGTCTCCGAAGATTAAGTAACCTTCAGAAAAGCACAGTCAGCATAGGTAAGATATGGCACAGCACAGTAAACTGCACGTACAAGAGCTCCGTTCATGGTGGACAGTGCGAGTATATAGTCATGTTTAAGTCTAAGATAGTTTCTTCAGATATATCCATATTGTTTCTAGGTTGCTAATCCTTTTACTTTTCTCCCTTCAAGATGACGATCCAGATAGCTTTGGAAATGCAGATGATTTTCTGAAATCATTTCCTACAAAACCCGGTGTCAGACCTCAGTCCGTGGACACAGTCGCAACAGATCCATGGATGCGCCCTGGTACATCAGAGACACTAAAGAGGTTCATGGCTGGGCAAATGAGCCATGACAAACCTACCAATGAAAATGCCTTAACCTTCAACTGGCAGGGCCTGTCCACTGCTCATGGGTAATCGGTCTAAACTATGAGTGATTTGAGGCAAATGATCTTTTCATTTTCTATGTTATTTTTCACCCTTTTTTTCGAGTGAATTATAGGAATTGCACATTACCTGTCTCAGATCTGATCCTGCAGCACAGCCCTTCATGTGCCTTTTCAAAGAAGTTGAATGTCGATCACTAAAGCACTTTCTGTACTTTGTGGCCTATAATGAATGTTACTTAAATGTATACATCCAGATGCTTGATACTAGGCTGACATAGAATTTTGTGAGGTCATTTTTCAAGACTAACAATAGACCAGGTACGACTCAAGTCCTCACTTTCTTCCAAGCTGCTATACAGCCTATATCGGTGTTTCCCAACCAGGGTGCCTCTAGATGTTGCAAAACTACAACTCCCAGCATGCCTGGACAGCCAAAGGCTGTCCGGGGCATGCTGGGAGTTGTAGTTTTGCAACACCTGGAGGCACCCTGGTTGGGAAACACTGGCCTATATACTCTACTTTAGAGCATGGCATTTTGTTTTAATTCTGTATTCTAATGTATACTTGACTCTTCCACAGGCGACAATGTAGTGGAGATGACAAAATTGTGACATGTACACTTACCACACAATGGGCTTGTGTGTATAATTGTAGTAAATTGACTTAAAGGGCTACTCCGCCCCTAGACATCTTATCCCCTATCCAAAGGATAGGGGATAAGATGTCAGATCGCGGGGGTCCTGCTGCTGGGGACCCCCAGGATCTCGGCTGCAGCACCCACCTCAACGGCTTCCGGCAACGCCCCCTCCATAAGCTTGCATTGAGGGGGCGGAGCGTGACATCACACGGGGGCGGAGCCGTGACGTCACTATGCTCCGTCCCCGTGCTCACCAGTAATCCGGGGGCTGATTCTAACGCGGTGCAGCGTGGAAGATCACGGGGGTCCCCAGCGGCGGGACCCCCGCGATCAGGCATCTTATCCCCTATGCTTTGGATAGGAGATAAGATGTCTTAGCACCGGAGTACCCCTTTAAGGGGACATAAATGTATGAGCTGTGTGTGGCTCTTCAGCAGCTTGCGTTCTACAGCTTGGTAAGCCAATGCAGAAATTTTGTACTACTGATATATGCTGCGTGCAGCCCCTGTGATTTCATCTATATGTCACATATCGTAAGTTTGTATAAGCTGCTAAAACTTATTATAGTGGATGTTTTGTGTTGCATTTGTCAATATTGGGGAAACTCACAACCTCTACACTACCCTTAAATATATTGATTTGAGACAGACCAATCTCAAATCTCAGCCGGTGTCCCTCTACAGCCAGATCGGTTTAGCCATACTTGGGCACACATTTGGGGAGATTTATCAAAACCTGTGCAGAGGAAAAGTTTCTGAGTTGCCCATAGCAACCAATCAGATCGCTTCTTTCATTTTTCACAGGAGTTTTTAAAAATGAAAGAAGCGATCTGATTGGTTGTTATGGGCAACTCAGAAACTTTTCTTCTGGACAGGTTTTGATAAATCTTCCCCCATTGACACTACAGAATATTGTAAGCCCCTGTATTGTTTGGGCTGTCCGTAGAAGATGTTGGCATCTAGTTCTAGGAGTTCTAGCTCAGGATATACTACATACTTGAATTACAGTTGAATACACCCATTTTATTTGAAGAACAAAGCTTTACATGTAGCTGCATTAAGCTGCAGTCACACATTGTGGTGTGATGTTCATTCAGATCAGATTCATCAGAAAAGGGATTTATACTTTGGATTTGGGGTTTTCAATCCCTTTAAAAGGAAAAAGAAAAACAAACCACACTCCACTACACACATAAGCAACAAATACAACACAACTTCTAATGAACGACCGTTGGGTGTGTTCTGATAGTTTACGGGTTTCTAATCCATTTGATTCATAAGCTTGTATTGGCATTATGAAATATTGTTATTGTACTTATGCTTTTCACAGTGTGTTTGCCCTTGTTTGCACTAAAACTATTTTATTATGAATCCGGAGATGTTCTAAAAAAATAAGTATGTTTTCTAACTTAATAAAGTTATATTTTATTACCTTTAATCAAACCAATATGCAGTCTTTGACATTTCTTCAAACTGAATATACCTTGTTTGGTGAATCTAATATGTATGGTGGCCTCCCGATTCTGCCCAACAGATGAAATTAAGTGACAGAAGGTTTGGCATGTTGAATTTGACCTGCCCAATCCTTTTGTTATCAGGGAGATAAGCCACAACTTGACTGGCAATGGACCCTTTTTATTTAAAAAAATTCAGGGGTCCTTAACCCCTTAAGGACTCAGCCCATTTTGGCCTTAAGGACTCAGACAATTTAATTTTTACGTTTTCATTTTTTCCTCCTCGCCTTCTAAAAATCATAACTCTTTTATATTTTCATCCACAGACTAGTATGAGGGCTTGTTTTTTGCGCGACCAGTTGTCCTTTGTAATGACATCACTCATTATATCATAAAATGTATGGCGCAACCAAAAAACACTATTTTTGTGGGGAAATTAAAACGAAAAACGCAATTTTGCTAATTTTGGAAGGTTTCGTTTTCACGCCATACAATTTATGGTAAAAATGACGTGTGTTCTTTATTCTGAGGGTCAATACGATTAAAATGATACCCATTATTATATACTTTTATATTATTGTTGCGCTTAAAAAAAATCACAAACTTTTTAACCAAATTAGTACGTTTATAATCCCTTTATTTTGATGACCTATAACTTTTTTATTTTTCCGTATAAGCGGCGGTATGGGGGCTCATTTTTTGCGCCATGATCTGTACTTTTTTTTTGATACCACATTTGCATATAAAAAACTTTTAATACATTTTTTATAATTTTTTTTTTAATAAAATGTATTAAAAAAGTAGGAATTTTGGACTTTTAAAATTTTTTTTCGTTCACGCCGTTCACCGTTCGAAATCATTAACATTTTATTTTAATAGTTCGGACATTTACGCACGCGGCGATACCAAATATGTCTATAAAAAATGTTTTTTGCGCTTTTTGGGGGTAAAATAGGAAAAAACGGACGTTTTACTTTTTTATTGGGGGAGGGGATTTTTCACTTTTTTTTTACTTTTACTTTTACATTTTTTTACATTTTTTTTTACACTTGAATAGTCCCCATAGGGGACTATTCATAGCAATACCATGATTGCTAATACTGATCTGTTCTATGTATAGGACATAGAACAGATCAGTATTATCGGTCATCTCCTGCTCTGGTCTGCTCGATCACAGACCAGAGCAGGAGACGCCGGGAGCCGCACGGAGGAAGGAGAGGGGACCTCCGTGCGGCGTTATGAATGATCGGATCCCCGCAGCAGCGCTGCGGGCGATCCGATCGTTCATTTTAATCGCGAACTGCCGCAGATGCCGGGATCTGTATTGATCCCGGCACCTGAGGGGTTAATGGCGGACGCCCGCGAGATCGCGGGCGTCGGCCATTGCCGGCGGGTCCCTGGCTGCAATCAGCAGCCGGGATCAGCCGCGCATGACACGGGCATCGCTCCGATGCCCGCGGTTATGCACAGGACGTAAATGTACGTCCTGGTGCGTTAAGTACCACCTCACCAGGACGTACATTTACGTCCTGCGTCCTTAAGGGGTTAAATGGGCACTGTCAGATACAAAAACTTTTGATATGTTGTAAAGCATGTAAAACCAATAGGTTTTGCAATTGCTTTCATTAGAAAATGTTCAGTATTTCATACTGAAAAAGCCAGTCAACCAACTGCCTCCCTGCCTGCTTGGACACATAATAGTCCTGCTGTGTCCATGCATCATCACCTATGTCATGGACACACTTCCTTGATTGACAGCTGTGAGCGCAGGGCTCACAGCTAGAGCAAAAACCGTCCCACTGTCAGCTTGTGTCCCGCTACTGTCAGTGAGGACAAACTGGGAGTTGTAGTTTTGTTAATGCTAGGGGAGATGTTAGCAGACAGCAAACTGATGCACAGTGATGCCACGCCCCTCCCTTTGAGAGGAATTCAGACTAGTGAGCTAAATTAAAAGTGTAATAAAAAAATAAATAAAGGTGCTAGACACTGGTAGTCTTATCCGTTAGCTTCAGCTCTGGGCCTGGTTGGGGCATGGGCGGAGCTTAGTGACGTCACCACTGCTGTTCTCTGCTGGGTCACGCTGCTACAGATCAGCAGCGGTGATGTCACTAAGCTTCACACGCAAGCCGGGCCCGGAGCTGAAGCTAACGGACAAGATTACCGGAGATCCCCGCCACGTAACGGGACAAGGTGAGTACCCATGTCATCAGTGTCACCTGCACTACTTGTTGGTACTGACAGGTTTGTGCAAGTGACACTGGTGACAGATTAACTTTAACTGACGGACCAAGGTCCAAACGTGGACCTACGCCGCTTGTTTCCAGACGCACGACCGCTACCTGACAGCTAAAAGAAGTTGGCACAGCCCCTTGCCTGCCTGCGCACCTGTCCCAGCTCCAGCTCTGTGTTTCAGTCTGCTATTGACATCTCTGGGTCTGGAATCTCTGCGCTGACTGCAGGCATTGCTTCCCCGCCATCATGAGCGCACAAACCGATAAGTGCTTCCCTCCTGAGACTCACAGAAGTGCTTGTTGGTGAGTAAAACAACCAATGAGCACTGTTTTCAGCCTGTAGAGCGAACTTCTTATTGGTTAGTGCTCTTCTGGGTTAGTAGGAGACTCCCTGCGCTGCTCTCCTTTAGCTTCTTTCCCTGGTCCCCCCACTGCATCCAGGCCCCCCTACTGCCACCAGGTCCCGCCACTGCCACCAGGTCCCTCTATTGTCACCAGGTCCCGCCACTGCCACCAGGTCCCTCTACTGTCACTCAGTGTAACCATGTGCCACACTGCCCCCAATGTTTTTAGATAGCTGGAAAACTCATGCAGATGGTGTAAAATTGAATACCTTCTGCCCCATGAAAAAAGGCTCTCGGAGGCTACGTTTCAATAGTGTACCTTTTGGTGAGATATCAATGAATGCTAGACATGCCTCTACTAGCACTCTTAAGACATTTTGAAAGGGGGCACATATTGGACTGAGAGAAGCAGGATGGTCGGCTTGACCAATTGCCCACCATCTAGATAATTATGATCAAGTTATTAGGATGTGGTAGGAGCTGTCCACAGGTAGAGAGGATTATTTGATCTGCCAACAAGCAGTCACCCCTAATAGCAACTGAAATTTCTCTTTCGGCTCCATTGGGGGACACAGACCATGGCAACATGCTGCTGTCACTAGGAGGTTCGACACTGGCAACAAGAGAAGTCTGCTCCTCCCAGCAGGGTATACCCGCCCACAGGCACCTGAGGTAATCAGTTTTAGTTTAGTGTCTTAAGGAGGTGGACATGGTCTGGAGTTCTCTCCAGACCAGGTCTTATGTTTTATTATTTTCCTAGTTAGGGATGTGTTAGTTTTTTATTCTTTTTTCTTTCATGTTTTCAGGTGGGGTTTCAGGAACTGCGGCTCACTGTCTCTCCATTGCGATTTAGGGGGCACAGACATTGCGTATATGCGCTGTTAACCCCCTCTCGCCAACGGTCAGCGCCTGGGGTTGTACCTCATTGGTCCGGGTCCCCCTATTTCCCTGCTCGCCTCGCTCGCACATGGTAGCTCGGCATGATGCAGGTGACAGAAAGCTGACTGAAGACTTCATAGGAAGACTTCATGAGGTAAGTTCTTCTGACTGAGGTGAGTATATTCCCTTTCTCCTAGGTACAGCCTTGCAACCTCTGGAGACCCTCACTTTTGCCCACTTTTTCTCAGGGGCTGGCCTGGACAGGTTTTTTTTTCTATATTTATTGAAAAAACTGGGATGAGCAGGAGCATTTTTGACTGGGGCAGAGCTTTATTCAGAGGGCACTATACTTTTCACTTTCCTGAACGATGTGTGTGTGGTGTGTGTGTTTCTTTAAGCGGCTGACAGCCGCGGCATTTATATTATGCGGGCGCATGAAGCGCCGGCTTACTTTCGCTCGTTCACTTCCCCGCAAGCACATATGCGAATGACATGTGCGCTCGGGGAGAGGAGCGGGCCTGGGCGCCATTACTGACCTTCTTGTCAGAAGCTGAGTGCGCTATAGCTCGGCACCCTCTGTTGTCGGGGCTTCTGAGAGACGCAAATTAGCCTCCAATCAGCGCTGTGTGCGCGTTGTGAGAGGCAGGGGCCAATCAGCAGTGCTCTTATGCTATTGGCCGTCATTTCTCCCTTCTTTGTCTACACTAGAACGGAGTTCTCCTCACAGCAGCTGCCTTGGGGTCACAGACTTGGGCTGCACAGACAACTGGAGCGTTAGTTCATCATTTTGTCTGTAAAAGCTGTAATTCCAAAATGCCTGGTTCTGCTGAACCCATTTGCTCCCTCTAAACAGTTAACTGGAGTGTTAGCAACTCATTACATCTGTAAAAACTTTATCTCAAAAATGTCTGTTTCTGCTGAACCACTTGTTCTGCCTGCTCCACTGCTCCCCCAGACCCCCCTGCTATTCTACCCCGGTTTTCTACCAGACCCGGTGGGTTCGGCTGCCCCTCCAGCCTGGGTTCTCTCCCTCCCCCAGTCTATATCCGACTTGGCTCAGGTCTCCTGTTATGAGGTGACTGCATTGGAGAGGCCCTCCCGGCCCTCCGGAGGGTCCCACTCTCCTCCTATACTGATGCTCTCGCAGCGTCATGGGGGTGTTTTTCATCTGACTCATCCTCCGAGGCAGACACGGGCGCTCCCCTCACAGGCATCGCTCCGTTACTCCGCCCTGTTGCAAGCGTCGCACCCATGGTCGCCGCTCTGGCTCTCCAGACCTGCGTACCTGGTCAGTCTCCCCCTCTTCCAGGGCCATCTCACACATTCCCATTTACCTGGAGAACTTATGGATGCAGTTTTCGATTCGGCCTCTGATTCAGAGGACCACACGGATATGTCGGACATGGTGCACTCATTTGTCTTGGCCACAAGAGACACCTTCCATCTAGAGGACCCAGGAACTTCGGATATGGCTCCAGAAGTTTCCTTTAATCGTGTTCAACCTCCAGGGCTGCCTCACCTCGTTCCCATTTTCCCAGAGAACTTGTGGATAAGGTTTCTGATTCGGCCTCTGACTCAGAGGACAACACAGATATGCCTGATGTGGTGTACTCATTGGTTTCGGCTATAAGAGACACCTTCCAGCTAAGGACCCAGGAACTTTGGACATGGTCCAGAAGTTTCATCTCATCGTGGCCGACCTCTTCCAGGGCTGCCTCACCTGGTTCCCATTCACCTGGAGAACTTGCGGATGAGGTTTCTGATTCGGCCTCCGACTTAAAGGAACGCATGGATGCCTGATGTGGTGTACTCATTGGTTTCGGCCATAAGATACACCTTCCATCTAAAGGACCCAGGAACTTCGGACGTGGCTCCAGAAGTCTCCTTTTCTTCGTGCCCGACCGGCACCTAAGGCAAGTTCTCACACTGAATTTTACGCCCTGCTGGTATCCGCCTGGAGGCACCCTGACAAGAAGTTTCAGGAAACTTAGAAGGTTCAAGCGCGGTATCCCTTCGCCAAGGACCTCTTTGCTCGGTGGACCTCCTCTCCAACTGTGGATCTGCTGGTCTCCCGCCTCTCTAAGGCGCCTACCGGGCCTTTGGCTGATGCGGCTGCATTCAAGATCCAGCCGACATGCAGGTGGCCAACTTTGCCTTGAGACAGCAGGATCTTCCTGCTTTTGCTTCGGCCTGGGGGTCAAGGGCCATTTCAGTCTAGTCTCCCAACTCTGCCAGGGTAGTCTTCAAGATCCCTCTGGAGGATTTATTTAATCTAGCCCGATGCTCCGCAGCTGGAGATTTTCTGTTCTATGCGCAGCCACTGTGCTGCCTTTGCCACAAGCTACCTGGTAGCCACCGTCCCTCCATGTGGCTTAAAGCCCGGAATGTGGACGCCGCCTTCAGGAAGTGAGGCGTCGGGCGGAAAAGAGTTCTTTATTACCTCTGGATACGGCTCACAGAACCGCTTTCCGTCGCAAGTCCTCCTTCGGGCTCTGCGGACCTTTGGTGCCACACAGGGTACCAACAAGGGGTCCAGCCGGGCGCCTTCACGGGAAGAGGGCTTCCTCCTTCCGGACCTGTCCCTCCCGGAGGTCGGCTATCCGTTCAGGCCGTTTTGCGGCCCCATCGGGCACCTGTAGGCCTTCCTCGATCTGATGGGTCGCCCCACCCGCCGACCTTTCTCAGGTGGTTGGTCGCCTCTTGTTCTTCCAGGATGCCTGGACTACGCACATTCATTGTCCCAGTTCCTTCAGGGGAACGTTTATGAGGTTTATTCCAACCTCTTTGTGGTCCCCAAGAAAGGCATTTATGTTCGCCCAATCTTGGTTCCCGAGTATCTCAGCCAGCATCTTCTGCTTTCCATCCCGAATGGAGTCTCTCCATTCGGTGCTGGCGTCCCTGGTTCATGGGGAATTTTCGTTCCTCGGTGGACATCAAGGATGCCTGCCTCCACATCTCATTGTTCCGGTCATCAGCGGTAACTCCGCTTTGCAGTTCCGGACGGTCATTTTCTATTGTGGCTCTCCATTTCGGTCTGGCCACTTCTCCGCCGACCTTTAACAAAGTCCCGGCGCCTGTGATAGCCCCTTTTACGGACAACATTTGTTTCCGTGATTCCTTACTTGGACGACCTTCTGATCAGCGTTCCAGCCAGGGCCCAGATCCTGGAGAGACTTGGTCTCAACCTCCAGACCTTGTCTCTCTTCGGTTGGATGGTCATTCGGGAGAAGTCCAACCGCTTTCCTGGGGCTCCAGTTCGACGCGGCCTCTGCCCGCTTTCAACTCTGCTGACCAATCAGCTGACTCTCTTATCAAGAGTCCGATGACTTCGACACCCTGCTCCAGTTTCCATTCGCTTTTGCATGGATGTCCTGGGTCGGTCAGCGGCGGCCGTGAAGGCCATGCCATTTGCCCAGTTTCATCACCGACCTCTTCAATTGGTGATTCTCTTCCGGTGGGAAAGGTCTCCATTGTCACTCGACAGTATTGTCGGTCCCTTCCATGGTGGCTTCGTTTCCCCCCTGCTTTTTTGGGGGCGCTCCTTCTTGCCCCTCCCTGCCGGTCTGTCGGGCTGGGGAGGTGTTTTCAAGGACTGGCCGGTGTGGGGCCTTGGTCCCTCGAGAAGCCCGTTATCCCCTTCAACATGTTGGGGCCTAGGGCAATCCTTTCTTTGCTTGCTTCTTGGGAAATTCCCTTCTGGGTGGAACTCAGGTTTCCGGCCATCTCAGCGCTTTTCATTCCGGGCGTTTCTGGGATGTGGTCTTTCTCAGCCGGTCCTCAGCCGTCCAAGGCGAGTGGTCCCTACTTTCGGAGGTGTTTGCAGTGATCTGCAACATCTTGGGCGCTCCAGGCGTGGACCTCTGCACGTCCCACCACAACCAAGCGTTCCTCTTTCTTGGTCGGGCTTTGCCCTACCTTATCTGTTTCCTCCCTCTCTTTTCGGGATCCTGAGGAAACTCACAGCAGAGGGCGTTCCCGCCACTCTCGTGCCCCAGACTGGCCCCGGCGGGCGTGGTGCGTCATTGTGGTCAGGCTCCTGTACTACTTACCTCTGCACCTTCCCTATCGTCCAGACCTCCTATATCAGGTCTCCTGTGCCACCCCTATTTACCGTCTCTGCTTTTGATGGCGTGGCGTTTGAGACAGCGGTTCTGAGGACCCGCGGTTCCTCTTCCCAAGTGGTTCACATCATGCTGAGGGCTCACAAGCCTTCCTCTGCAAAGGTTTACCACCATACCTGGCGGTCTTATTTCTGTTGGTGTGAAACTCAGCCTTTTTCTCCATCATGTCCGAACCTAGTTCAGGGAGTGGCACAAGCTGCCCCTCCTTTTCAGTCCCCTTTTTTCCCTTGGGACTTACACTTGGTCTTAGGTGCTCTGCAGGATGCCCCTTTTGACCCTCTCAGGGACATTTCTTTTCGCCTCCTTCCCCGGAAGGTGGCATTCCTTATTGCTCTTACCTCTGTTAGGAGGCTGTCAGAGCTGGTAGCTCTCTCCTGCCGTTCTCCCTTCCTGGTGGTATACCAGGACAAGTTGTTTTCCGTTCAGGTCCATCCTTCTTACCGGAGATGGTTTTTTGATATTTTTTTTTCATCTCAATGAGAACATCGTCCTACCGTCCTCTAGTCCGGCCCCTTCTCATTCCTGGAAGCGGTTGTTCCACAACCTGGTTGTGGTGAGGGCTGTTCGGACTTATCTCTCAGTCACTCTTTCCTTTCGGCAGTGTGACCCCCTTTTTTGTTTTTCCGGAAGGTCGTTGTATAGGACAACCTGCTTCTACAACCACCATTTTTCGGTGGATCCGGTCTGCTCTTTTTGGGAGCTTACCGCTGCAAGGGGAAGATCCCATCCTTCAGGGGTTTGGCTCATTCCACCTGTTTTTCGGGGCATCCTGGGCCCTCCGCTACGTGGCTTTGGCCTTTCAGTTCTGTAAGGCATCCGCGTGGTCGTCTTTGTACACTTTCTCAAGGTGCTACCAGATTCATGCCTTCGCATCAGTTGATGCTACTCTGGGCTGTAAGATGTTGCAGACAGCGGTGGTCCAACCGTCCACCTGTCTGATTCCTTACCCACCCAAGGGACGGCTTTGGTACGTCCCATGGTCTGTGTCCGTCAATGGAGCCGATAGAGAAAAGGAGATTTTTTATGCTTACCGTAAAATCTCTTTCTCGAAGGATCCATTGGGGGGGACAGCTCCCCTCCCTTTTTTCTGGTGTTCCTATTTCAGTTATCGCTCCGAAGGTGTGTTTAGTTGCCTTTTCTTCTGATTGCTCGGACAGTTTGTGGTTTTCTCTTGACCTGTCGGTCTTCTCCTATTGCTCTGGGACTAAAACTGATTACCTCAGGTGGGCGGGTATACCCTACTGGGAGGAGCCGACTTCTCTTGTTGCCATAGTGTCGAACCTCCTAGTGACAGCAGCATACACCCATGGTCTGTGTCCCCCAATGGATCCTTCGAGAAAGATTTTACGGTAAGCATAAAAATCTCCTTTTTTTCATCAGCATAATTGTCACCCACACACAGCCAGAGTTTCCCATGAATATCTCCGCCAAATTGCCACATTTCGTTTTACCGTACAAGCATTTATGGCATGCCAGCTTTGGTGACCTACAAGTGTGCAGAATCTACAGGCCCAGCTGCAACATCTGTGGATAAATGTGGTGCAGGATGCCACATTGAACCTGTGTGCCTCCATACCCATTTGTATCTCATTTTGTGTCCAGGCTAGAGGCAGCATAACGTTACTAGAGCCTCCTTTCAGTTGTACAGTTTTCCCCAATAAACTTATCATTTCACTCTAATATTGTAATCACTTCCATACATCATCATTATATTCACACATATAGGGGGATACAACTCCCAGCATGCTGTCCGGGCAAGCTGGGAGTTGTAGTAGTTTTACAACAGCTGGAGGCACCCTGGTTGAAGAACACTGACTTAGGTTGTATAATTGTTTAAATGGGAGCCCCACCTGCCGGGGGTCATATCTAACTGGGGGCCTTTCTACCTACTGGGAAGCCCTACCTAATCGTCAGGTAGGGCTCCCCAGTAGGTAGATAGGCCCCCAGATAGATATGACTCCCATCAGTGATGGGTGTCATATCTATCTGGGGCCTGTCTTCCTACTGGGGAGCCCTACCTGATGGGGTTTCAGATCTATCTGGGGGCCTGTGTACCTACTGGGAGCCCTACCTGATGGGGTCTTATCTATCTTGGGGTCTGACAACCTATTGGGAAGCCCTACCTGATGGAGGTCATATTTATTTGGGGGCCTTTCTACCTACTGGGGAGCCCTCCCTGATGTGGGTGATATCTATCTGCGGACCTGTTTACATATAGGGGAGCGCTACCTAATGGGGGACATATCTGTATTGGGCTCTGTCTGCCTACTGGGGGAGCCCACCCTTCCTACCAACTGGGGGGACATATCTATCTGGGGCATTATTTACTTACTAGGGGAGCCTTTCCTGCCTGACTACCTGATGAGGGGGACAGACCTACCTGATAAGGGCCCTATCCACCTAATGGGGTGACATACTGGTCTGCCTATTAAGTTTCTATTGATAAAGACCTTATGTACTGACTATTTTGGTTCAATTTTATGTACCAGGACAAGTAGATTGTGCTCCGTTTTAGTCCCTTGGACAAGTAGTTGTTTTTTTTTTGTTTTGTTTTTATTTCCACACCCCTGTGCCATTAAGTATAGTTGTCACCCTGCTGTCTCAGGTCTTGTTCACATAGCAGGATATCCATGCAGATTCTAGCAGAAAAAATCTGCTCATAAATTCTCTTGCAGCAGAATCCCATTGTTTTCAAAAGGATTCTGCTGCACCCTGCACATGGCAAACTTTTCTCGGCGGGAACATCTGCCGCAGAAATTCTGATTCTGGACTTCACAGAAAGAATTGACATGTCCATTCTTTCTGCAGAATCCATTCATAAATGCATTGCAGTCTATGTAGACTGCACATTTCTGAGCGGTCCTAGCACAGGTATGTTCTAGCGGCACCTGCTGTCTGCATAATGTACGGCCAAAATTTTTTGGATAGTCATTCCACTGTGTGAACATACCCTCAGAATTGCTAGAACTAAGGAAAAATAACCAACTACAATTTTCTTAACACAACAGATAAGAATAACTAAGACATGGGCTCCATTGTGACTTTTGATTGTGTAGTGGTCATAGCAAAATCGAAATAGTCACATTCGAGTGCTACTGCAAGAATTTCACAAGCTTTGTGTGACTTTTAATAAGGAAATGTTTTGGTGGTGGTAACCTGTGATTTTACTGTAACGACAAATCTCTGTGGAGCCCAAGCCTACAGGATTTTTATTTAAGAGTATTTTATTTTAGTGCTTTTTTTTATTTACTTATTTATTTTTTAAGATAACTTTAGAATGCAAAAACGAAGATGACGACAATGGCTTTTCTACGGCATTATGAATTTCTTTATTCTACTCTCATCACCAGAGGTCTGGTCTTTATAGACACCACTGTCCGTTGTATCACCCTTAGACTCACATATATTGTGGAGGGTGGGATGAAAACAAGCATAATACAGAATCAGTGATAAAATACCAACTCCCAAAGTCACTACTGTAGCAATACTGAGCACTGCAAATAAGAGAGTGCGTGCAAATGCAGGTCTGAGGTAGAAACACAAGGTGAGGATCCCCAACGTGCTTAAGACCCGCGCAGCATAATAAACAGATACGGGGACTCTTGTTTTAGGTCCTTTGACGTTAAAAAAGGTAAAAATGAGAATGATTCCTACTACAGCCCTATACAGTACTTCCATTCTTTTCGTGCGGCAGAAATCTGTGTCTTGCATCCAAACCCAGCAAAAGCCAGCCACGCCTAATAAAGTCACTAGGCCAGCAAAGATATAGGTACTGCACGTTAGTAGAAAGACTATGCTGACAATCCACGAGGTCAAGGTGAAAAACTTATAGAATGTGTAGGAGAGCAGCGGAAATCCCAAACTTATTCCTTTCTTTCCTGGTAGGGATTTTCGTAATGACATCTGGTAATCCACGGTAGACCATGAAATACTGAAAACAGATACCAGTATGGAGATATCTAAAAAGTAAATAGAAAAATATAAAAAAAACATTGTAAACTTTAATAAACTTGGACAGATTTACTACTTTAAATGTGTTAATTTTGGTGCAATTTGTGATAAAAAAAAAAAAGAAAAGAAAATACTGCCTACATGACTTATGCACATTTATGTAAGACTTTTATGCACCTTGTCTGACAAAGAAGCATGGGGTATTGGGAAAGGGATATGGCTTTGCTGGAAAGGGGTTTGTGGCCTAGATGTAATGGAGTGCCCTAAATATGTGCCAAAATTTAGCACACAATGCCGTAACAAACTAGGCCAACATAGGCCAAAGTAGATAGTCTACAGGTGCAACACATTTATCAAAACAGCCTGAGCAATTGTGAGAAACCTCTGGTGAGCTCTATCAATGATAATGGTAGAAGACAGGTCCCGTTGAGACAATCTTTTATAGATTCAGGGACCCCCACTATAAGATTGTTGGCTGCTTTTTAAGAGCCTTTTCCAATTGAAAGTCCTTTTCCTCCAAACGGTTAGAGTAAGATTGGAATCCAAGTCAGAGATCCGTTGTTCTGCCTCTGCAGTTTTTTTGCACATTAGTTGTGCTAGACTCCAAGGATGTTTGGGTTAAAATCTGCTATCAAATGCAGGCCTTAGAAGATCCGCAATTGTCTTGGCCAAAGCTTGCATGGATTGTCCAGATGATTCAGACTCATCACACTCAGGTGAAAGTGGTAACTAGGTATTCTTAGTCTTGGCATCCTTTGTTTCCCTCGTCGCTGAAGGGGTGTTTGCTGATTTTCAATAAAAGTCCCTAAGTAACAATGTGGTAGTGTGACATTCCTCACTCCCGGAAGAAGGACTTCCATCCGAAATGGTCGTAGGGGTGGACGTCTCCTGGTTGCACTTTTTTGCATATATACATATACATGTACATATACATGTGGGTATCTGATTGTTTGCATCATAGCAGGCATTTGTATAGCCGTTTGCATTGTGTGCATTTGCAATTTACTTATAGTGCTTGGTGTAATTTGCGGATACCTGACATTTTCTGTACCCATGTTAGTATCATATGATTGATCTACATGCCCATACATATGGGTTTGGCACTGTCAAGTATTATTGATACCTCTGGAGACTCCCTGTTTTCAGTTGCACATCTCTGTTTTTAACATGTCTATTGTTTTTTAACAATGAAGTTTATTTTTTGTACCATATTTGTGTCTGTTTACAGCTCTTTCTAGCATTGGTGGTAACATGCAGGAGAGCAGACTTCAGGTGCGTAGGAGAGCCTGACCTCCCACAGATAGCCCTGCATGGGCTAGGAAGAGGACTGGGGCCAATTCTGAAGAGGAGTCCCAAAGGTTTGAACGCAAGTAGCCTAGCTGGAGTGGAGGAGGACTACTACTTAGGGGTTATCCACCATAAGTTGATTTTAGTACATACCTGGCAGACAGTAATGGACATGCTTAGGAAGGATCTGCGCTTGTCTTGGGGCTAAATGGCTATGTTGTGAGATTACCATAACACTGTGGCTAGCTTTTTGTGAACTTGTATTTCCTGTTAGACTTATGTTTTTTTGACTACAAATCCCACAATGCCATTTTCCTCCCTCTCACACATCAGCCACCCCACCCATTGAAACAAAAACCTGTGGTTTTCAATCAGGGTGCCTACAGCTGTTGCATTAGTTGCAGATTGATCCCTCCACCCATTGAAGCAGACAGGCTCCTTGTCATCAGCTGACTAGTGAGTCAGGTCTCGGCCGCATTGCAAGCTGGGAAAAATCTGAGACAACAGTAATTTTGTATGCTGGTAAAAATAAATATTGGGGTGAAAATCACAGAAGAATTGTGAGAAAACCGTCACACACAGGTACATACACTATATTATGAACTACACTAACTTTACAACCCCTGTAGCATAGCCAAATAAAAAAAATTCCTGGTATACCCCTTTAACCCCTTAAGGACACATGACGTTCTCATACGTCTCCATGTCCGAGTCCTTAAGGACACATGACGTATGAGAACGTCATGTGTTTTGCCGGCCCCCCGCAACCATCTGGAGCGGAGCCGGCGCCCGATGCCTGCTGAAATCGATCAGCAGGCATCGGGGCATATCGCCCAGGGGGGTCATGATGACCCCCCCATGTCGGCAATCGCGGCGCATCGCTCGTCAATTCAGACGAGCGATGCGCTGCGATTCCGTTCCCCGCCGCTCGCCGGGCGGGGATCGGAGCCGGATGTCTGCTGATTTCTATCAGCAGACATCCCGGCAGTGTGCCGGAGGAGGTCCGGAGGACCTCCTATACCGGCGATCGCTGCAGGACGCCGGTAACTACTAACCGGCGTTCTGCAGCGGTTCCAGGTCATCAGGGTCACGTGTGACCCTGTGACCTGGATATAGATGGTGACTGGTGGTGTAGTATACACCACCAATCACCATCCATGCTGTACTGGGGGCTGGCATTGTGGCCACCCCCTCAGTACAGTTGTGATTGGGTGGCCAAAGTGGCCACACCAATCACATAGTAATGGGAGGGGATCTGGTGGGCTAGGAGCATGTTGCTCCGTTCTGCCCGCCATTTCACAGATCTGGTGTGCAGGACGGAGCCCCGTGCTGCCCACCATCCCCTTAGTTAAAAAAAAAAGTGCCCCTTGCCCCCTTTCTGTGGCCCCTTGGCACAGAAATCCCAGGGATAGCTTTAGATTAGGTAGGGACAGGTTAGGGTTAAAAAAAAAAAAAAATAGTTTTTAAAAATTTTTTTTCGGCGTACCTCAGTGGGTGTCCGTGGGTCCGTAGCACCTTTAGCTGCGTGACCCCGGCCCTGCTGGGTCGCTGCGGTCTGCCGTCAGCCTTTTTTTTTGGCGCAGATCTTTATTTTTATTTTTTTTTCACTAAGCGTGTGTGCGGACCCTCTTAGTTATAAAAGAGCGGTCCGCCACCGTTTGTTAAAGCCCACCCGCCGCTGATCAGTCCCGTAGTACTGATCAGCGGTTTTTTTTGTGGTGCCGGCGCTTTTTTTCGGGTTTTCTAGCGTGTTTTTGCACCCATAGGCGGTCCGTGCCACCAGTAGCAGGCGTGTACTGTGTGGCCGGACCGTACCTGTGTGTGCGGCGTGCCTCACCGCTGTCAGTGATTTATCACTGATCAGCTTTTTTTTTGTGGTAAAGGCACCTTTTTCGGTTAACGCGGATTTTTTTTTGCACCCATAGGCGGTCCGTGCCACCAGTAGCAGGCGTGTACTGTGTGGACGGACCGTACCTGTGTGTGCAGCCTGTCCCACCGCTGTCGGTGATTTATCACTGATCAGCGTTTTTTTTTTTGGTTCAGGCGGGTGCATTTTTTTTGGGGTAAAGCGTTTTTTTATTTAATTTTTCGGGTTTTTTGTGTGGGGGTCTGTGAACAAGCCACCAGCCACTGTCCTGGGCTGAGTGGCTGGACCCCCCACTGACTTCTGCGCCCCCTGCCGCCACAAGCGCTAATCAGTGCGCACACCACTGATTAGATAAACGCTTATTTTTTTGGTGCAGGGTTTTTTTTTGCGCTAGAAGTCCCCCTTTTTTTTAAAAGTCCCCTTTTTATTTTATATTTTTTTCTGTTAGGCGGGTTAGTTTAGTTAGGTTAGGCTAGGGCGGGTTAGGGAGGTAGTATCGCACCACACCACACGCAGCACACACACCAATAAAGTTTTCCCCCCCACACACACACATACCCGTATCCCCATTAGAGTAGGGAAATGGCCCGCAGAGTGTTTTCGGCGGAGGAGGCATATGACCTAATTGCCTCCGACTCTGAAAGCATCTCAGAGGACGATGAAGACCCCACCTTCCTTATTTCATCGTCCTCCTCATCATCTAGTTCAGATGATGAGCCACCAAGGCGGCGAACTCACCGCCATGCGGTGCCGCAAACCTCCTCTGTCCTTGAGCCTGTGCCCCATGCTAGTATGAGTCCCCCTGGCGCTCATACTAGTGAAGCCCCCCTGCCAAGGTCACTGGTACCTCGTACCGGAGAACTTGACTGGGCTGAGCCAGCGGACCACGAGCCCGTGATTCCTGAGTTTGTTGGCGACTCAGGAATCAAAATTAACATCGCCGGGTTCACTGAAAAGGACTTTTTCGGTCATTTTTTCAGTGACGACTTTGTTAATTTGATGGTTACACAGACGAATCTGTACGCCCAACAGTTCGTCGCCGCTAACCCGGGCTCACTTTTAGCTAGACCCGGCGGCTGGACTCCAGTCGATGCAGCCGAAATGAGGACCTTTTGGGGGCCTTGCGCTGCATATGGGTATAGTTAAAAAACCCTGTGTCAGGCAATATTGGAGTGGGGACGTCTTTTACCAGACACCCCTCTACAGTATGGCCATGACACGTTCCCGGTTCGAGGCCATTCGGAGATGTTTGCATTATGCTGATAATGCGGCATGTCCCCCCCGAACTGATCCCGCGTATGACCGCCTGTATAAAATCAGGCCGGTCATCAATCACTTCGGGGCCAGATTTTGGGAGGCCTATGTCCCGGGGCGGGAGGTCTCTATTGATGAGTCGCTCATCAGCTTCAAGGGGAGACTCAGCTTCCGGCAATACATCCCGACCAAGCGAGCGCGGTATGGCGTGAAGATGTATAAACTTTGCGAGAGTACCTCCGGGTACACCTGCAAGCATATGGTGTATGAGGGACGAGATTCCCGCATTGAACCCCCAGATTGTTCCCCCACTCTGGGTGTTAGCGGGAAAATCGTTTGGGGCCTTTTGCACCCATTGCTAGATAAAGGTTACCACCTTTACGTCGATAACTTTTATACTAGTATCCCTCTCTTTTCATCACTCGCTGCCAGATCCACGGTCGCTTGTGGGACAGTCCGGAAGAATCAAAGAGGCCTTCCGCCCCATCATTCCCTACATGCTCCTATCCCCCGAGGTGAGTCCCGTGCCTTTTCCCATGAGAACCTGTTGTTGGTCCGGTATAAGGACAAGAGGGATGTCCTTATGCTCACCACAATTCATGGGAATGGCAGCACCCCTGTCCCTGTGCGAGGTACCGCGGGACCGGTCCTCAAGCCCGATTGTATTCTGGACTACAATCGGTATATGGGGGGAGTTGATCTTTCTGATCAAGTCCTCAAGCCATATAATGCCATGCGGAAAACACGCGTATGGTATAAAAAGGTTGCGGTCTACATGGTACAGGTTGCCATGTACAACTCTTTTATACTGTACCAGAACGCTGGCAACACAGGGACATACCTGGAGTTCCAAGAGGTAGTTCTAAAGGCCCTCATCTATGGTGATCGCCAAAGAGCGGGTCAGAGCACCTCTGGAACTTTAGGTCCCCGGATCGTCCCCGGCCAACACTTTCCAGGTGTGATCCCCAACACTGGAAGGTCGGGACGAACCCAGAAAAGATGCAGAGTGTGTCACAGGAAGGGGAGACGGAGGGACACCACCACTCAGTGTGACACTTGCCCCGATCATCCGGGCCTCTGCATAGGCTGCTTCAGGGAGTATCACACTTCCATGGAGTACTAAATTTTCCATCCTTTGCCCTAAATTTCATTCCCCAGAATTCGGCTCCAATGTACCAGTCCAGGGTACATTATCTTCCAAATTTTATACCAAAATACCCTACCCCCAAAAAATCAAACCCAAAACCTCTTTCCCAATGCCCCTCATAATATCTTTGTCCCCCAAAAATGGGTCATGGGACACAGAGTCAACAGCATTGGAGGTTTGCAGTTGCCTCAAATGCGCAACGCTCTCTCTCTCCACCTGAGCGGGTTGCGCATTTGAGGTAACAGAATAGGGACGGCCCCACACATCCCCTTCCCAGAATGATGATTCAGAGTATAGGGTTTGGGGCGGGCATCATTTTTACTTTTGGCTGTACTCTGGGTCATCATTCTGGGAAAATAATTGGCATATCAGTTCTAAAATTGCAATTTTTTTCCCCCCCATAGTACTCTTCATCCATTCCTGGAAAATAAATGAAGGGAACACCCGTCTGTTCCAAATCTCCACTTCACCCTATACACCTTCCCTAGGGGGTGTACTGTTTGTAATAGGCTCACATGTGGGTGTTCCTTTCTTGTATTTTCCTCTGAATGTATGTAACTGTTAGGTCCGTAACAAACATCCGCCTCAAATGCGAAGAGTTCTCGCTGAGCTCTGTCGTATTTCCAGGCGACAATTCGGAGTCACATGTTAGTTGTTCCCAGAAAAATGAAGCAGAGTATAGGTTGAAAATTGCAATTTTCAAAAGCTACCCTTCATCCATTCCTGGAAAATAAATTTAGGAAACACCTGTGCATTAAAAATGTCCTCTTTACCCCTATACCCAATCCTCAGGGTGGGTACTTTCTGTAATGGTGCCACATGTGGGTGTTTCATTTTTGTATTTTCCTCGGAATGTATGTAACCGTCAGCTACTGATATGCCAAAGGTCACAAATACAAAGTGACCTCTATGACTTCTGAGCCTTGTTGTGCGCCCGTCCAGCACGTTACCCCATATGTGGATGTATTTTTATAGTCAGGGGGAAAAGCCCTCCAAAATGTGTAACCCAATTCCTCATATTACCCCTTGTGAAAATGTTAATAATTGGGTAACCCCAGCATTTTACTGTAAAAAAATCTAATTTTTCAATTTATGGCCCACTTTTCAAAAAACCTGTGAGGTGTAAGTACTCACTGTAACACTGTTACGTTCCCCAAGGGGTCTAGTTTCCAAAATGTATGCCATGTTTTTTTTTTTTTTTTTTTACTGTCCTGGCACCATAGGGGCTTCCGAAATGCGGCATGTCCCCAGAGCAAAATTTGTAACTCCTCTTCTGAGACCTGTAGTGCGCCAGCAGAGCACTTTTCACCCCCATATGGGGCGTTTTCTGAATCGGGAGAAATTGGGCTTCAAATTTTGGGGGGGTATTTTCTGCTTTAACCCTTTGTAAAAATGTAAAATTTTTGGGAAACCAAGCATTTTAGGTAAAATGTATTCTTTTTTTTTTTGCATATGCCAAAGTCGTGAAACCCCTGTGGGGTATTAAGGTTCACATTACCCCTTGTTACGTTCCCCAAGGGGTCTAGTTTCCAAAATGGTATGCCATGTGTGTTTTTTTTTTTGCTGTCCTGGCACCATAGGGGCTTCCTAAATGAGGCATGCCCCCAGAGCAAAATTTGCTTCAAAAAAGCCAAATGTGACTCCTTCTCTTCTGGGACCTGTAGTGCGCCAGCAGAGTACTTTTCACCCCCATATGGGGTGTTTTCTGAATCGGGAGAAATTGGGCTTCAAATTTTGGGGGGTATTTTCTGCTTTAACCCTTTGTAAAAATGTAAAATTTTTGGGAAATCAAGCATTTTTGGTAAAATGTATTCTTTTTTTTTTGCATATGCCAAAGTCGTGAAACCCCTGTGGGGTATTAAGGTTCACTTTACCCCTTGTTACGTTCCCCAAGGGGTCTAGTTTCCAAAATGGTATGCCATGTGGTTTTTTTTTTGCTGTCCTGGCACCACAGGGGCTTCCTAAAAGAGGCATGCCCCCAGAGCAAAATTTGCTTCAAAAAAGCCAAATGTGACTCCTTCTCTTCTGGGACCTGTAGTGCGCCAACAGAGCACTTTTCACCCCCATATGGGGTGTTTTCTGAATCGGGAGAAATTGGGCTTCAAATTCTGGGGGGTATTTTCTGCTTTAACCCTTTGTAAAAATGTTAAATTTTTGGGAAACCAAGCATTTTTGGTAAAATTTATTCTTTTTTTTTGCATATGCCAAAGTCGTGAAACCCCTGTGGGGTATTAAGGTTCACTTTACCCCTTGTTACGTTCCCCAAGGGGTCTAGTTTCCAAAATGGTATGCCATGTGTTTTTTTTTTGCTGTCCTGGCACCATAGGGGCTTCCTAAATGAGGCATGCCCCCAGAGCAAAATTTGCTTCAAAAAAGCCAAATGTGACTCCTTCTCTTCTGGGACCTGTAGTGCGCCAGCAGAGCACTTTTCACCCCCATATGGGGTGTTTTCTGAATCGGGAGAAATTGGGCTTCAAATTTTGAGGGGTATTTTCTGCTTTAACCCTTTGTAAAAATGTAAAATTTTTGGGAAATCAAGCATTTTTGGTAAAATGTATTCTTTTTTTTTTGCATATGCCAAAGTCGTGAAACCCCTGTGGGGTATTAAGGTTCACTTTACCCCTTGTTACGTTCCCCAAGGGGTCTAGTTTCCAAAATGGTATGCCATGTGTTTTTTTTTTTGCTGTCCTGGCACCATAGGGGCTTCCTAAATGAGGCATGCCCCCAGAGCAAAATTTGCTTCAAAAAAGCCAAATGTGACTCCTTCTCTTCTGGGACCTGTAGTGCGCCAGCAGAGCACTTTTCACCCCCATATGGGGTGTTTTCTGAATCGGGAGAAATTGGGCTTCAAATTTTGGGGGGTATTTTCGGATTTAACCCTTTGTAAAAATGACAAATTTTTGGGAAACCAAGCATTTTAGCTTTTTTTTTTTTTTTTTTTTTTTACATTTGCAAAAGTTGTGAAACCCCTGTGGGGTATTAAGGCTCACTTAATTCCTTGTTACGTTCCTCAAGGGGTCTAGTTTCCAAAATGGTATAGCATGTGGGCGGTTTTAGCTGTTCTGGCACCATAGGGGCTTCCTAAATGCAACATGCCCCCCAAAAACCATTTCAGAAAAATATACTCTCCAAAATCCCCTTGTCGCTCCTTCGCTTCTGAGCCCTCTACTGCGCCCGCCGAACAATTAACATAGACATATGAGGTATGTGCTTACTCGAGAGGAATTGGGCTACAAACACAAGTAAAAATTTTCTCCTTTTACCCCTTGCAAACATAAAAAATTGGGTCTACAAGAACATGCGAGTGTAAAAAATGAAGATTTTGAATTTTCTCCTTCACTTTGTTGCTATTCCTGTGAAACACCTAAAGGGTTAACACACTTACTGAATGTCATTTTGAATACTTTGGGGGGTTTAGTTTTTATAATGGGGTCATTTATGGTGTATTTCTAATATGAAGACCCTTCAAATCCACTTCAAACCTGAACTGGTCCCTGAAAAATATTGAGTTTGAAAATTTTGTGAAAATTTGGAAAATTGCTGCTGAACTTTGAAGCCCTCTGGTGTCTTCCAAAAGTAAAAACTCATAAATTTTATGATGCAATCATAAAGTAGACATATTGTATATGTGAATAAAAAATTTTTTATTTTGAATATCCATTTTCCTTACAAGCAGAGAGCTTCAAAGTTAGAAAAATGCAAAATTTTCAATTTTTTCGTCAAATTTTGTGATTTTTCACCAAGAAAGGATGCAAGTTACCATAAAATTTTACCACTATGTTAAAGTAGAATATGTCACGAAAAAACAATCTCGGAATCAGAATGATAACTAAAAGCATTCCAGAGTTATTAATGTTTAAAGTGACAGTGGTCAGAATTGCAAAAAACGCTCCGGTCCTTAAGGTATAAAATGGCCTGGTCCTTAAGGGGTTAAATAGTCTTTTGTGGGGGGAGGTTGTTACCGACAGTCGGGAGTTAGTGCAGGCAGGCCTCCGGAGTGTTGCTGAGGAGGATTTCTGGTGCTTGCTACACAGGGTGGAGCAGCCTGCAGGTTTTAGCTGAAAGTTTAGTTCCTGGCTTTAGCAGGTGTTGGGGGAGATTTATCAATAGCTGTCCAGAAGAATCAGATCACGTCTTTCATTTATAACAAGGCCTCTGTAAAATAAAAGAAGCAATCTAATTGGTTGCTATGGGCAACTTTTCCTTTGCACGGGTTTGGATAAATCTCCCCCATCCAACTTTCTGCATCAGCTCAAGCTCTGTCCCCCCTGCTTTGGTATTTGGAATGATAAAATGCAGGGGTGAAGAGTATTTATGTTCCAAGAGGCAGCAATGCAGATCAGTCAGCAGACAACTGTTCTCATAGACTCTTGGGTAAAGAGATGGTGAACTTATCATAAAACAGCCCATGTCTTCTCAGGTATTTACGTGTATGACTGACAGCTATTTATCCTGATTCCACTCCAACTAAACATGCATGTTTATTTAAGTGGACACAACAGTGTCTTATGCTGGGGATAATTGGAAGACCCCCTTATACGTTACTTTGTTGGTCATCTAGGCCAAAATTAGGGTATGTTCCCTTCACATTTCACCATATGTTCAGGGTTTATTTATCAGGAACTTGTCAAAAAAGGTTGTAAACATTATACTGCGGAGTACTGACAGTAGGCCCATTGAGGGGCATTTATCAAAAGTTAAATTGGTTTTTGTTCATTTTAGATCAAGTTGCGAGGAAAGCGGCATCTGTGCGCCAATTTTATCAAATGGTGCATGGATGTTTATGAATGCCCGCTGAACTGCTCTGGTTAAATGTCGCAGAGCAGTGGCATGGACCTTACTACAATTGTCGCATGGAGTGATATAGGGAGGGGTTGACTTTCCCTGCAATTTCTTCTGTGATTTCTTCTGTATCTGGTCTGTGTACCTTTTTTGCGACTTTTTTGCAGATAAGTCGCACATGATAAATTAGTGGCAATTGCACAAAGTGATCTATACAGTGTGTCTGAGAAACTGAATGCTCTATGCACTGATACCATTGTTCGGTTTACTAAGACATGGCAGCTTGGATTTCTTCACCTCATGCTGCAGATGTGTCCTACTACTTATCACTATGATATGATCTACGGTACAACCCTTTTTCCTTACCTTTTGGTTTCCTCTGCCCCCTTTTCGTCTACTTGAGTTCCCATATTCGTTATTTTTTATTGTGATGCGTAGTGATCTTTCTGCCTCCTATGTTCCCTTTTTCCCTTTTTATTTCCCCCTCCTTTCTACCCTTACCAGCTTTTTTTCTTCCCCCTTTTTCCCATGTTTTATGACGACTGTTCCATATGTTCCTATATTGTGTACCTCAACCTTGTTTGATGTATTGTTGTTGGTATTCTTTCTGCATGATCAATACATTTCTCCTTTTGACACTAAAAATTTAACAGTGTGACAAATTTAGACAAAAAAAAGCTGTCTAAATTGTTTGATAGATTCCCCTCATTGAGTTTACTAGACCAAACATAGTGACTATGATCAGTCCGTTTTCCAGACATTTACATTTGCTTTTCAAGGTACAGCACATCATGCTTTTTAGTCCCACAAAATGAATGTACAAAAAATGGACCAAACGTAGTCAATATTTGACACTGTTCACTCCATTAAACTCAGTGAGCCTGCTACCAGTAAAATGTGGTATACGCCAGGGAACATAGCAGGTTCTGATGATATTATTTATTTAGAGAATACTTTATCATGCAAATAATACACTTCTACTTACATTGGAATATAGTAATCTGACCAAGCTCTATGAGTATGTAAAGTTGAAGAATAATCTGGGGGGTACTTTCCAAATAAGTTTTAAAGCACCTCAGCATGCTCAGGTCTGTCATATCATACACTGCTTGCCTCTTAATATCCTCACGATTCTGTCTTCCGGGTTTATATGTTGCTTGATATCCATGTTTTACTGCATACCAGTATCTAGATGTGAATAATGGTTTAAGTAAGATACAGTGTCAGTAAATAACAAATATAAAATAATTTAGTTATAAATCCAGTAAAGTGAAAAATCGGGTTAAAATAAAAAAGATGGAGAAAAAGGACAATTATTCATTTTGTAGCTATAACTATAAACACAAAATGGGTCAGATATTATTAACTCCTTATAACCCCTAACAGAGCCAGTTTTAGTTTTGTGTTTTTGATCTTTATTCCTTGTCTTTAGTTAAAGGAGATCTGTAGTGCTCTGAACTTTATCCCCTGTCCGAAGGATAGGAGATAAGTTATAGATCCCGGGAGGTCCGGTACGGTACAGGAAAGGGGGCGTTCCATCCCCGCATGACGCGGCAGCCAGCACGCCCCATACATGTATCTCTATGGTATTCATGGAGGGGGTGTGCCGGCTGCCACGTCATGTGGGGACAGAACGCCCCCTTTCCTGTACATTGCCGCTGCCCCGTACAGGAGATTGCGGGGGGCCCCAGCGCTCGGACCCCCGCGATCTATAACTTATCTCCTATCCCTCTGATAAGGGATAACGTTCAGAGCACTACAGATCTCCTTTAAGGGAGGTTTTACAATTTCACTGTGCAGTAAAACCATCATGCCCCCTTCCATAGATTTGCATTGAGGGGTCGGGTCGTGACGTCACGATACTCCGTCCCTGTGGTCTGGAGACATAAGACTTGGAGCGATTCTCCCACTAGGATAATTTAGGAGTTCATCAGGGAGAGGGATATGTACATGACACTCTATACTGTGTGAGGATAAAATAAATACAATAGATGGCCAAACACTAGATGGCAAGTGGAGAGTCAATGGATATAATTGCGGAGCAGAATATGTAATGTTAATCTAGATTACAATTCTGATTTGGACAATATTGGCGCATTCAGGCAATTATGGTAATTTATTGATAGTAAAACAATTAGGTCAAGGCTTCCATGAGGTGTATACCAGAGGATTAAAGGGGTTATCCAGGAATCGAAAAACAGAGATAATTACTTTCAAAAACAGCTCCCTGTCTGTCTCCAGGTTGGGTGTGGTATTACAACTTGGCTCCATTCACTTCAATGGATCTGTGCTGCAGAACCACACCCAAGCTGGAGACTTCTTTTGAAAAAATTTAGCTCTGTGTTGTTTTTTTTTTTTTCTTTTTTTCAAATCCTAGATTACCTCTTGAATACTTATAGTCACACACTTAATTAAATACCAAGATGGTGTATATCAAAGGGTTAACTGAATTATACAAAAAGTGCCACACAGAGTCATATACTGATAAAAAAAAAGATGCAGCACAGATATATGTGAATACAATAATTCCGTGTGACAGTGCCATGGATCTTGCCAAATTATTAAATTACCAAGACCAACACCATGTCACCCGGAATTGGTCTGCAGAACCGCAGCAAACTGTGATGCATTGTGTTCTGACAACTTTCTGATTACTTGTTCTCTGATATATTCACCCCCTTCACAGTTGCCATTGTCACAATATTATCGGCCTTAGGGCGCATGCACACTACGTTTCTTAAGATACAGGACCGTATACGGCTGGGGAGAGGGGGGCGGAGAGTCGGGGGCGGGGCAATGGCATGCAGCCGTATGTGGTCCCGTATCTAATGTATTTCAATGAGCCACCGGAGTGAAATGCTGCCCCCGGTCGGCTCCGTTTTGGCCCGTATACGGTTTCCCGACTGGACCTAAAAACGTAGTCAACAGCGTTTTTAGGTCCGGTCGGGCAACCGTATACGGAGCAAAACGGAGCCAACCGGAGGCAGCGTTTCACTCCGGTCGCTCATTGAAATACATTAGATACAGGACCGCATACGGCAGCATGCGGTTGCCCCGCCCCCGACTCTCCGCCCCCCCTCTCGCCAGCCGTATACGGTCCCGTATCTTAAGAAACGTAGTGTGCATGCACCCTAATTCTTCTCACCTGTCAAAGGTTTTATTCCTCCCTTGCTGAGCATGACTTACCTGAGCAAGGTTCCAGCCAAGAAGAGATGAATTGTAAGAATGTATTTCATACTAACAGAACTGTCTTCATCATCTTTAAACCAGGAGTAACTAAAAACTTGAACTATTAGTGTCGACACAAGAGCAAAAAATATGGTTAAAAGTCCAAAAAGATAAAAGTCTTGTTGAAAGTATTTGATCGAAATCCATAGATCTACTCCAATGTCAAACAGGAAAGAGAAAATCCCAAAGACGGTCATAATAAAATTCCATTTTGTGAAGCTCATCCTCCAGAGCCCCAGTGGGATTGGATGTTACATTATTTTATCACTGCTACGATTTCTTTACATCACATCAGCCGTCATATTTGAACTTGTTGATGATATTTTACAGTCATTTTGCTAAAAATATTTTATTACTAAAAGTTCTGAAACAAATCATTCTGAGATTCAAGTTTTTTCAGCCATTGATAAGTTGACATACCTGTAATGCAAAGGGAAAATGTTAGAACTATAGAAACCTCACACAATAATGGGCCTTATTTAACTAATATCAGACTATTTCCACCATACGGCAGTTTTTCTAGATAGCAGATCTCTTTATTTCCACCATACGGCAGTTTTTCTAGATAGCAGATTTCATCCCTTGTTTTTTTTTTAGAACCGCATCTAGCATTTTGCTGGGGAGACCCAATTTCATCAGTCATAATTTTAAAACCTCTGCAAACTTTTTTTTATTGCCACCTTTTATTAACTTTTTTGCAAACTGTATTATGAAACTAAGAGAATGAGCCAATATACCGCACGGTAACTGTGGCCCTGGTCTCTTTATTACTGCAGCTCGGCCTCCACCAACCCCCCTGGTCCTGTCCTGGGTGGAGGGCTTCCCTGTCCTATGGTGGAGTAAGTGACCCTCCTCTATAGTCAGAGTGATGAGTATCGTCACATGCTCCTCCATATTTAATAATGGTGGTGCAATAAACCCTTGTAGCTGGCGCTGCTACCTCTGTCAAGGAAGTAGAAGACCACCTTAACACGTCATTTTGCCTGTATTTTATTATTTTATAAATCACTTGGAGGTATTTCTGGAGTTTCTTCTCTTCCTTCCTTGACCAAAGGTAGCAGCGCCAGTTCCAAGGGTTTATTGCACCACCATTATTGGATAGGCTGCTCCTGTCATCCTGTCACCCTCCAGGCTCAGCAGCTACTCCAAGTTCTCAGTACCCCAATATGGAACTGGGGTAATAAGCGCTGTTATCACTCACTTGAGGTGAGCTGCCATCTATCAGAGATTTTGTCTCTTTTTGTCCTTAGGTTATACATGAGGCGCCGGTGTGTGGTCGTCTTCCATAGGACGCCAACCTCCCATGAATGGGAAATTCCATAGAATATATTTTTTTATTTGAACGAGGCAGGTGATCACTTAAGAAGAGAAGCAATGAGTACTTGGCAATCTGGAGTGGAGTCTGTCATTTTCTCATTAATACAAAAAAACCCCATCAAATTTGGGTATTTTCTTTGTGATGCCCTTACCTTTGTTCCACAGGACTGTTTGATTCTGTTCTAAGAAGAATATGAAATATGGATCATGCAGCAATATATATATAATTTTTTAAACTGTAAATTTTTTATTAAAGTTTTCAAATACAGAAAAAATAGGACACAGAATAAATGCAAGTAACAACAGGAGTCAAAACCAGTCCCAGACATCGGCAGGCGACCAGGACATGAAAAGTAAGGCAGTATAAATATCCAGGACACTCCAGCAGGATCCAGCAGTAGAGTCAGATATATAATCTGCCACTACACAACAAAACACACAAACATAGGACAACAAACAAACAAAAAAGGGGGGGGGGAGAAGGGAAAGGGAGGGAGAGTAAGTAAAAAGGAAGAGGAGGGAGCTAAGGAGGATCATGCAGCAATATTAGGGATCAGGAAGTGTTAAAATGAAAAATGCTTGGTGTTTAATTTCAGGTTCAATGGCCACAATTCCTGGAACAAGATCTTCTGTCCAGAGAAACTGGTTATGTTGGAAGGTAATGCATGTTTAAAATTTTTAGCTTGTTTATGGACAGACAAAACAGCTCTTAGCTATCTTTAGAAGTCCATAGAGAGTGAATGGAGCAGAGGCCAGGCAAGCACAACTGCTCCAGAGTACAAGAGACCTTCTTTCTTATGGGGTCCGAACAGTCAGACTCCCACCAGATAGTTATCACTTGTCCTATGTAATATCTTTAAATCTTTGTACTGAGGAAAAATAATACTCGTCCTCACTCCCAACGCTCCACTTCTGTCAGTTGTATTCAGCCATCTTGCCAGCTATTAACTGCTTATATGCCACTATCAAAGCTAACAGTAGTATTTAAAGAGTGTTTGTCGCATGTTGTTGTGTAAATATTTGGATCAGCTCCCCATAATGTGATCCAATGCCTTCTGAAAGCCTTCCAAAGTTTAAGCCTTCCAAAGACCACACAGTGAGCAGCATAAAAAAGATGGCCCTTTGAATTTGATTTTATTGCTCACACAAGTCCCCTAGCGGGACTAAAAAAAAAAAGAAGTTGACTAGTGTTTTTAAAATGAAATAAAAACTAATGTCACCTCCTTTTTCCATTTTTCAAATAATAACAGGTAAACACTAAAACACATATTTGGTATCACCACATGCAGAATTGTCTGAACTATTAAAATATATAAGTTTAAAGTTAAAAGGCGTAAACAAAAAAAAATTCTAATTCAGGAATTGGTTAAAAAAAAAAAAACTGTACAAGTTAGGCTAGGTTTACAGGCCGTTTGCATCAGACCTGTCAAGGGTCCGGTTGGCTTTTTTTTTTTTTTTTGAGCCGATCAGACCCTGAAACAGGTCTGATGCAAATGGCTACACTTGATGGACGGACCCTCGGACCCTCTTGATGACGGACCCTCTGATGCAAATGGCTACACTTGCATGGGGTCCGTCAGTGACCCTGTAATTTTACAGGATTTTAGAGAAGAAGAAAAAATAGTGCTTGCATCACTTTTATCTCCGCTAAACTTGACGGAAGTGCCGACGGAGCTCCACCGAACAGAGCCCGATGGCAGTGTGAACAAGGCCTTAGTTATTACAAATCAAGTTAAAGGGGTACTCCGGCCCACAATCTAGCATGCAGCACCCATCTGTAAGCACTGCAGGAAGCGCTGGAGGCTTTCAGTGTTATGCCTCCCGACCACGGGGACGGAGTATCGTGACGTCACGCCTCCGCCCTGTGTGACGTCACGCCCCGCCCCCTCAATGCAAGTCTATGGGAGGGGGCGTGACGGACCGCACAGGAATTATAGACTGCTAAGCATTCTGTGCAGAGTCCACAGAAAGAATTAATGTGTCCATTCTTTCTGCGGACATGGAAATCGGAATTTTAGTGCCGGAAACATGTCAAGGAAATTCCACTGTGTGCATAACGCAGCAGAATCCCATTAGATTCAACAGGACTCTGCTGCAGCAGAATCTCAATGCCCAATTCCAATGCAGAATTCGTCACAGAAATTCCAACGTGTGAACATGGCCTAAATCTGCTGATAAACTCCCTTTAAGACAAATGCTCTTCAAATGATCTGAGGGTGTTTGCACCATGTCGGGGGGCCTTATAGCTAGTGAGGGCCATCACATCAGGTGATACATAGAGGCTTAGAGAAGAATACGCTCCATGAAACAGCTGCTGCCTTTTGCACAAGTTCTGTACCCAATGTTTGACCCTACCAAAATGAAATTTATAAAAAATAAAATGAAAAGAAAAAGAAAAATTGTATTTGTTTGCTTAATACCCAACTCTCTGTTGACAGATGATGTGTGTGAAGCAGAGGGTCCGCAGTAAGAACTAGGGGTTAGGTAAGTATGGAGCTGATAGCACACATGGCTTGTTGCTATTTTGTACACGACTGTTTCTTACTGCGGACCCTCAGGTTTACCATTATACTTGGACACCATTGATGTTTTTGGCTAGGTAGCATATTATTTGTGTGGTGAATTACCCTTGTTCTTGGTTATCCAGCATCATAGGTATAATTATGATCCTGCACTCATACTAATAGTATCTCACTTCATTCCTTCTATACTAGTCACATTCCAATGCCCAATTTTAATATATTCTCTATTGTATTTTATTAAAGCTCTCTAATAAAGATATATATGTTGTTTCTAAATCTGTGTTGGTACATATTTCTCTGTTGCATGCTATATGTGCACAAATGAATTCAAGTAGAGAAAAAAACAGACATGGTCGCTCACTGGTGCTGTGGTGTGCGGCATCCATTGCTGTGTCTGTGGGGAGGTGCAGCCAAGGACTTGTTCGGGCTGCATTGGTGCTGCTCTACCAGTGGGTCATTCCCCCAGTGGGCACTGGTGTTGCGGCGGTGGTGGTCGCCACTCAGTGCGGTGCCATTTTATGCTAGGGATGTTAAGGACCCGTTACTTACAGGTGGCCATGACGTGGCTAGCGGACTTGTACTTCATGATCATTAAGTACACTAACGACCTGTTAGTTTAATTCATTTTGCTAAGAAGCCTTAGATCAATGTGTGGTGGCCCAGTACCGGAGGTGTTACCCAGCGTACCCAGCCTCCTGCAGTATCCCCTGAACCCCCCCCCCCCACATCTGTTTATTGTAATTGTATATAATCCCTATGCTATAGATGTAAGAGTGTTATACCTGTGTTGTTTCGGTACAGGACATGTCCTGTCCCTTTTGTCTGGAGTCCCCTCAGCCAGAGTCCCTCCATGATAATGGGCTCTCCTGAAGGGCTAACCCCTAGTCGCCTCTTAATATGTAATATTTAATGTAGATATTTCTAGATTTAATTAATATAGGATACCTCTGTCTAGGACCTTTACGTGCTTTTAATTTATGTTATGCTATGGTTCAAGGACCTTTGGGTCATGTGATATACCCAGAGTTCCAGAGGTCAGGACTGACAGGTTCTGCTGACCAATGTCCCTCCCCCTTAGTATATAAGGGGCAGCTGCCACTAGATTCGCTCTTTTGGATCCTATCTCTTGTTCCTGGCACTTAAAGAAAGCAAATCTCATCACAATCATCAATTCAAGCTAGGCCTGAAGCCTTATCTTCTGCAGCCACTAAAACGTGAGTCATTCAGCTCAAAACTACAAAATCCTGTGTGACTACTGCAACTCAATTATCATAAAATCAGTAGCACAGCGGCTAGCAAACCAAAGCTCATTGATCTCAGAAGTCCCAGCAAACCTGTGCGGAGTCTGAACTATGGTCCTCTACATAAAGACTGTTTTGTTAACTGCAGTTGCATAAAATATGCAGTAAAGTTTATTCCAATTAGTAAAGTTTCATCAAATATCTGCTGTGGACATTCAATTATTTCTCCCTAAAGTTTCTGGGACGGTTGGGGATAGGACCATTTATCTAAGGAAACCTCATCCTGGCGTTGCAACAATTAAGGGTTTAAATACCAACAGACCCTACACAATAACCTGCACCACCTAGTCACCACATACCTTTGAGACTGTTTACCATGTGAGTCGTCATGTGATAGTTACCCAGGAGGTATCAGTGACCAGGTGACTTAGGGGTGACCAATGGGATCCCACCAGAGCCTCCCCCATATAAGCCCTGGGTGGAGCCTCTGCACGGTCTTCTCTCTCTTAGTTCCTGAGTCTTTGCTGAGGTGCAGTCGAGCCTAAGAGTCTGGAGTCATAGGAGGCCTCAAGTCAAGTCTGCAGCTACAAGTCTACAAGTCTACTAAAGTTACAGCTTAGTCTGCCTTCAGTCAAGTCATGTCAGTCACTGTCATCTATTGTCAAGTCAACGTGGCCTGCACTAAATAGTCCAAAACCACTGCAAGTCCCAGCAGTTTCATTTATTAGATTCATTTATTAAATGAATCTAATAAAAAAAAAAAGCATAATGTGTAGGATCGCATTGACGGACATCCGCAGCATGTAATATGGCGCTCCTCTCCTTCTGAGTCCTACCACGCGGCCAAGGAACCATATATGGCCTAAGCGGGGGTATTTCCGAACATGGGACAAGCAGCTAAATAAAATATAGGGTGCATTTCTTTCAATATCTGAAGTGATGTACAAAAAATATGCCCCCCAAATGATGCATTTGTGAAAAATTGCAAATTTCGAATTTTTAACACTGACTTTGTAATAATTCCTGCCAAAAAACTATGGCGTTAAAATACTCACTGTACCCCCTACCGAATACTTGAGGGGTCTAGTTTTTAAAATGGGGTCATTTGTGGGGGTGTTCCTATGTTCTATTACCTTCAAATTTCTGCAAACCTTGCATAGCACATAAAATGTACATAGCATGTACTTTTCAAATTTTCTAAATTTCAAGTTACATTTTTAGGCTTCTAACTAATTTAAAATGTTAATTAAAAACAAAAAAATGACATCAAAATAAAGTAGACATCTGAAAGTATAAGTTCCATAAACTATTTGGTCAGTAAGTATAAATATATGCAACCTATTAGTGTTAAAATAGCAAAAAATCTAATTTTTTTGTAAAAATGTCATGATTTTTTGCATTGTAAAAAAAAAAACTACAAATGATATCGACTTACTTTTACTATGTACATGAAGGACAACTTGTGACAAAATTTTTTTTTAATTCTCTAATAAAGACAGACATCCCCGATTTGAAAAAACAGGCCTGGTCTTTCAGGGGCGTACAGGTTTATTTGTATTGTTCCTTAAGGGGTTAATAAATGTACCCTGTGATTGTTACCCAGGAGGTACTAGTGACCAGCTGACCCAAAAGGTGTCTTATGGGCTCCCTGCTAGTCTCCCCTATATAAGCCCTGGGTGGAGCTAGCCTCGCTCTTTGAGCTCTGCTCTCTTTGTGTGCTGAGGTCCAGTCTTGCCTATAGTGTGGGTCCAGAGCAGTGGAGGCCTCAAGTCCTGAAGCCTCAAGTCAAGTGCAAGGAAGCTGAAGTCACTGTCCTGTCAGTCAAGTCTTCTGTCTACTCAGCGTGGCTTGCACTAAATTCTCCTGTCTACTACAAGTCCCAGCAAACCTTTGAGGTCTCTGTGTCACCTCCTTGGGCCCTGGCTGTACTGCATAGACTGTAACAATTGTCTACCCTCAGTAACTTGGTGTTGGTGTCTTCATTGTCCCCGTGCCTAGCCCAGGATCCAGCGGTATACCTTCGGGTGGTTAAGGGGTACTCCGGTGGAAACCTTTTTTTCTTTTAAATCAACTGGTGGCAGAAAGTTAAACATATTTGTAAATTACTTCTATTAAAAAAATCTTACTCCTTCCTGTACTTATTAGCTGCTGAATACTACAGAGGAAATCCTTTTCTTTTTGGAATGCTCTCTGATGGCATCACGAGCGCAGTTCTCTCTGCTGACGTTATTATAATAATGCTTTATTTATTGTTGTCATTAGTGGGATTTGAACCCAAGTCCCCAGCACTGCAAGGCAGCAGTGCTAACCACTGAGCCACCATGCTGCCCTTAGCATACATCTGCTATGCACGGTTGCTAAAATGGACAGAGATGTCAGCAGAGAGCACTGTGCTCGTGATGTCATCAGTGTTCCAAAAAGAAAGGAATTTCCTCTGTAGCATTCAGCAGCTAATAAGTACTGGAAGGATTAAGATTTTTTAATAGACGTAATTTACAAATATGTTTAACTTTCTGCCACCAGTTGATTTAAAAAAAAAAAGGTTTTCACTGGAGTACCCCTTTAAGGCTAAACCACACCCTGGTTTCATGAACACAAGGGGTTAATACCATCTGCCCCTAGGGTAACAAAATCTGCCCTGCACCACACACCCCGCTGCCATACCACACATCTGTTACTCAGTAAAGCTACCGTTGTCCGTAACTTGGCATCGGAGTCATTATTACCCCCCGTGCCTAGCCCAGGATCCAGGGTAATTCCATCTGCCCTGCATCACACCCCATACCACAAATTTGCATGTTGTGGATGTGCGACAATGTCTGTTTTTTTTCTCTGCTTGAATTCACAAATACCTACATGTATTGGTAGGTACATTTTTCTTTTTGGTGTTAGGGATAGACCAGTGCCAGAGCTGTGTGGTTGCAGCTTACCCCTCCCCATAGAGAACACATGCTGAACATTTACATGTATGGGGAGGTTGGGAGTGATCACTGTTGGCTGAAAGTTATGGACAGATAATGAAAAAGTACGTCTATCTTTAGTTACTCATCTGCCTAATAAACCTTTTATAAATGTAGTTTTGTTTGTATTTTTTCAAAATGCAGCTACTGGGGGCTTTCGTGGACTGATGCTCAGGAATCTCATCTAATAGCCAGAGAGAAAAGTATTTGCATTTGGATCTGTCATACTGACTGCATTATTGTAAGCAAGCAGGGCTGGCTCAGCCTATAGGCAAAATAGGCAGCTGCCTAGAATGCCATCTTGGTGGGGGGCGCCGGTCTGCCTGCCACAAGAAAGTTAGATAACCAGCATCCGGAGGAAAAGGTTTGTTAAAGTGTGTACCCCAGTAGTAAGGTGGGCATGTCAAGGGGCGGCAAAATTATCTTTTGCCTAGGGTGGCAAAAATCCTTGCACCAGCCCTGTAAGCAAGCTATATATTGTTTACAATTAAAACCAAAAATTCCTCTTTCCTTGGTGTTTAACCCCTTAAGGACCGAGCCCTTTTTCACCTTAAGGACCAGAGGATTTTTTGCAATTCTGACCACTGTCACTTTAAACATTAATAACTCTGGAATGCTTTTAGTTATCATTCTGATTCCGAGATTGTTTTTTCGTGACATATTCTACTTTAACTTAGTGGTAAAATTTTATGGTAACTTGCATCCTTTCTTGGTGAAAAATCACCAAATTTGATGAAAAAAATGAAAATTTTGCATTTTTCTAACTTTGAAGCTCTCTGCTTGTAAGGAAAATGGATATTAAAAATATTTTTTTTTTGGGTTCACATATACAATATGTCTACTTTATGGTTGCATCATAAAATTTATGAGTTTTTACTTTTGGAAGACACCAGCGGGCTTCGAAGTTCAGCAGCAATTTTGAAATTTTTCACAAAATTTTCAAACTCGCTATTTTTCATGGACCAGTTCACGTTTGAAGTGGATTTGAAGGGCCTTCATATTAGAAATGCCCAATAAAAGACCCCATTATAAAAACTACACCCCCCAAAGTATTCAAAATGACATTCAGTAAGTGTATTAACCCTTTAGGTGTTTCACAGGAATAGCAGCAAAGTGAAGGAGAAAATTCAAAATCTTCATTTTTTACACTCGCATGTTCTTGTAGACCCAATTTTTGAATTTTTGCAAGGGGTTTAAAGGAGAAAATTTTTACTTGTATTTGAAACCCAATTTCTCTTGAGTAAGCACATACCTCATATGTCTATGTTAATTGTTCAGCGGGCGCAGTAGAGGGCTCAGAAGGGAAGGAGCGTCAAATGGTTTTTGGGGGGCATGTCACCTTTAGGAAGCCCCTATGGTGCCAGAACAGCAAAAAAACACACATGGCATACCATTTTGGAAACTAGACTCCTCAGGGAACGTAACAAGGGGTAAAGTGAACCTTAATACCCCACAGGTGTTTCACGACTTTTGCATATGTAAAAAAAAAATTTTTTTTTTACCTAAAATGCTTGGTTTCCCAAAAATTTTTCATTTTTAAAATGTGTAATAGCAGAAAATACCCCCCAAAATTTGAAACCCAATTTCTCCCGATTCAGAAAACACCCCATATGGGGGTGAAAATTGCTCTGCTGGCGCACTACAGGTCTCAGAAGAGAAGGAGTCACATTTGGCTTTTTGAAAGCAAATTTTGCTCTGGGGGCATGCCGCATTTAGGAAGCCCCTATGGTGCCAGAACAGCAAAAAAAAAACACATGGCATACCATTTTGGAAACTAGACCCCTCGGGGAAAGTAACAAGGGGTTATGTGAACCTTTATACCCCACAGGTGTTTCATGACTTTTGTATATGTAAAAAAAAATTTTTTTTTTTACCTAAAATGCTTGTTTTCCCAAAAATTTTACATTTTTAAAAAGGGTAATAGCAGAAAATACCCCACAAAATTTGAAGCCCAATTTCTCCCGAGTACGGTGATACCCCATATGTGGCCCTAAACTGTTGCCTTGAAATACGACAGGGCTCCAAAGTGAGAGTGCCATGCGCATTTGAGGCCTAAATTAGGGATTGCATAGGGGTGGACATAGGGGTATTCTACGCCAGTGATTCCCAAACAGGGGGCCTCCAGCTGTTGTAAAACTCCCAGCATGCCTGGACAGTCAGTGGCTATCTGGCAATACTGGGAGTAGTTGTTTTGCAACAGCTGGAGGCTCCGTTCTGGAAACAGTGGCGTACCAGACGTTTTTCATTTTTATTGGGGAGGGGAGGGGGGCTGTGTAGGGGTATGTGTATATGTAGTGTTTTTTACTTTTTATTTTATTTTGTGGTAGTGTAGTGTAGTGTTTTTAGGGTACAGTCACACGGGTGGGGGGTTCACAGTAGTTTCTCGCTGGCAGTTTGAGCTGCGGCAGAAAATTTGCCGCAGCTCAAACTTGCAGCCGGATACTTACTGCAATCCTCCGCCCATGTGAGTGTACCCTGTACGTTCACATTGGGGGGGGGGAACATCCAGCTGTTGCAAAACTACAACTCCCAGCATGTACGGTCTATCAGTGCATGCTGGGAGTTGTAGTTTTGCAACCGCTGGAGGCTCCGTTTTGGAAACAGTGACGTACCCGACGTTTTTCATTTTTATTGGGGAGGGGGGCTGTGTAGGGGTATGTGTATATGTAGTGTTTTTTACTTTTTATTTTATTGTGTGTTAGTGTAGTATAGTGTTTTTAGGGTACAGTCACATGGGCGGGGGGTTCACAGTAGTTTCTCGCTGGCAGTTTGAGCTGCGACAGAAAATTTGCCGCAGCTCAAACTTGCAGCCGGATACTTACTGTAATCCTCCGCCCATGTGAGTGTACCCTGTACGTTCACATTGGGGGGGGGAAACATCCAGCTGTTGCAAAACTACAACTCCCAGCATGTACGGTCTATCAGTGCATGCTGGGAGTTGTAGTTTTGCAACAGCTGGAGACACACAGGTTGTGAAACACCGAGTTTGGTAACAAACTCAGTGTTTTGCAACCAGTGTGCCTTCAGCTGTTGCAAAAGCTACAACCCCCAGCATGTACGGACAGCGGAAGGGCATGCTGGGTCTTGTAGTTATGCAACAGCCGGAGGCATACTACATTGGCTGGGGATGCTGGGGATTGTAGTTCTGCAACAGCTGGAGACACACTGGTTTACTACTTAACTCAGTGTGCCTTCAGCTGTTGCAAAACTACAACTCTCAGCAGTCACCGACAGCCAACGGGCATGCTGGGAGCTGTAGTTATGCAACCACCAGATGCACCACTACAACTCCCAGCATGCACTTTAGCTGATTGTGCAAGCTGGGAGTTGTAGTTACACAACAGCTGAAGGTACACTTTTACATAGAAAGAATGTGCCTCCAGCTGTTGCAAAACTACAAGTCCCAGCATGCCCATAAGGGAATGCTGGGAGTTGTGGTGGTCTGCCTCCTGCTGTTGCATAACTACAGCTCCCAGCATGCCCTTGTTGCATGCTGGGAGCTGTTGCTAAGCAACAGCAGGAGGCTGTCACTCACCTCCAACGATCCTCGCCGCACAGCTCAGTCCCTCGTCGTCTCCGCCGCCGCTGCTCCTGGGGCCCCGATCCCAACAGGGACGCCGGGGATCGGGGTCCCCAGCACCGGGGGTCGTCTTCCCGCACCCGCTCACGTCCTCCGGAAGAGGGGCGGAGCGGGTTGCGGGAGTGACACCCGCAGCAGGCGCCCTGATTGGTCGGCCGGTAATACGGCCGACGAATCAGGGCGATCGTGAGGTGGCACCAGTGCCACCTCACTCCTGCAGACTCTGGCTGTTCGGGGCCGTCTCTGACGGCCCCGATCAGCCAGTAATTCCGGGTCATCGGGTCACTGGAGACCCGATTGACCCGGAATCCGCCGCAGATCGCTGGACTGAATTGTCCAGCGATCTGCGGCAATCGCCGACATGGGGGGACATAATGACCCCCCTGGGCGATATGCCGGGATGCCTGCTGAACGATTTCAGCAGGCATCCGGCTCCGGTCCCCAACCGGCTAGCGGTGGGGGACGGAAATGCTCAGGGCGTATCCATACGCCCTCGGTCCTTAAGGACTTGGAAACGGGGGCGTATGGATACGCCCTATGTCCTTAAGGGGTTAAATGCGTACACTAATGTGTTTACTATATTAGGTGAAGCTTTAGGCTTAGTTGGTACATCAGAATCAGTGGTCTCAAACTGTGGCCCTCCAGATGTTGCAAAACTTCAACTCCCAGCATGCCCGGACAGCCAACGGCTGTCCGGGCATGCTGGGAGTTGAAGTTTTGCAACATCTGGAGGGCCACAGTTTGACACCACTACTCTAAACGCAAACCCTCCACTATCCATTATCATAGTATTCCATAATAGTAATGATAATAAGCTTAAGGCCATGTTCACACTACGGAATTCTCGCGGGCTGAATTCCGCGAGCGGAGATTCCGCCTGGTGGCCGCCGCCAAGGTTGTTTCGGCGCTAGGGCCGTGGGGCACTGAGCCGTCACCATTGACGGCTATGCAGTGCTCGCGGAATCCGCGCAAAGAATGAACATGTTCTTTCTTTGCGCGGAACAATTTCAGTGGCGGAAATTCCGCAGTGTGAACGGGTCTCGCGGAGACCCATTCACACTAATGTTAAGGTTCACACCGCAGAATTCCGCGAGAATTCCGTAGTGTGAACATGGCCCCAATATGGATTTTCCTCACAGATGCTGAATGATCAACCCTAGACCAGTGAATGTGGTGACATCACAAGGGTTATGACATAATAGTGAATACAGGAAAACCCTTTCACTACTGCTGACAGGTTATGTAATTATGTTTTACTAGACAGATCTGGTAGTTCACCACCTCCGTGCCTGAGGTCACTAACCTCATAGTATTATGTAGGTGGAGTCTATTGTTTTCTTACTGTTTACACATTTTATATTACGGTATGTGTAAAATAATGTTCTTACCTCACAGATAATATATATAAAGGTCAGATGAGAAGTCGATTGGGTCCTGAAGAAGTCACAGCCAGGAGGAAGCAGTGTAAGTAAAGAGCACGTTCAGTAGGTGAAGGAAGCGTTCTGTGGGTTTGGTCAGGGCTGGATGGTTTCATTATACATTCAAGGTTACTGTGGTAACAAAGTATGTCAAAGGCTACACCTCCTGTATACTGGAAATCCCATGGCTCAGGTGACGGAATTACGAATGGTCGTGTGTACCTACCTACAGTTTCACCATTTCCTTGTAGGGTACCAGCAGATTGTTAAAGGGGCACAAAGGTAATGACACCATAATGGCAAATGGGTTTGCAAGCCGTTTCCCTGTAAAATCCTGCAGATGCGGAGTGTATTTATTTATTTATTTTTTTGCTTATATAGTGCAGCACACGTTATTATTTAATAACAAGGTAAAGCAGAGGTTCTTGTGTATACCTATTTTAGTTGATGTGGCATTCATGGGTTATGGGTCATCTTGGTTCCTATTTCCCCACTGATATGGTTTTCCTTATGTAGCCTACATTTCCCATGATGCCTCTGGCTTTGCAGAGACTCTTATCACTGCACTTGCACTGACTCTTAAAGGAGATCTGCAGCCATAGACACTTATCCCCTTTCCGCAGGATAGGGGATAAGTGTCTGATCGCGGGGGGTCCGAACGCTGGACTCCCCGCGATCTCCTGTTCGGGGCCCCGGCTCTCCCGAGCAGAAGGCGTGTTGGCCACAACATGATGACACCCCCCCTCCATGTATCTCTATGGGAGAGGCGGAGATGTGTTCGTGCATCCCCGCCTATACCATACTATACCATAGAACTGTATGGAGGAGGCATGTCATTGACTCAACATAATTTGGCACATAATGTACTCAGTTTTATTGGATATGTGTTTTTGTTACTTTCTACTTTTCTGTACACTGGTTTTCTCTTGTGCTGTACTTGTTAGAAAAATTGAAAATTACTTCAAAATAAACAATTATAAAAAAAAAAAAAAAAAGAAAAGATATACAGTATCCCATATTTGATGCTGCAGATTTGAAGCTGTGATCAGTCATTTAGTTTACATTGAACTCTAAAGCATAAAAGCTGCAGCTTCAAATCCTGCGCATCAAATATGTGTAAGTAAAGAGCACGTATACATATATATAACTGTATCTGTCACACGTATCATATTTCGGTTGAGGGGGCGGGCGTGACGTCACGAGGGGGCCGGGTGCGACATCGCGGCCGCCGGGCGTGATGTCACGCCCTGCCCCTCGTGCTGTCACGCCCCCTTCCCATAGACTTTGGTAGAGGGGGCGGGCATGACGTCACGCCCGGCGGCCGCGAACACGGAAGCCCGCATACAGCGTTCGGAGTAATGATCTTCCGGACGCTGCGTGCGGAGCTCCGAAAGGCAGGGCAGCGCACAACCCCTTTAAAGGAGTAATGCAGCCATAGACACTTATCCCCTATCTCCCATACGGGGACTGGCATTACCACAGTATATATCTGAATACAACCTCAGGGCAGGGTCACATGGAGTGCATCCACCAGTTACAGAGGGACTGCAAAGCCGCTACGGGTGGACACACAGAGCTACCCGGCCGCAGCCGGGAACTCACTCTGCAATCCCTTTGTGACTGTCGTCAGCACATCCGCAGTGTGAAATACGCTGCGGATGCATCCACTATGACCCTGCCCTTAAAGTCTATTCACACGTGCAGTATCCTGGACATATTTGATGCATAGGATTTAAAGCTGCAGGTTTAATGCTCCAGGCTAAACTAAATGACTGAATACAACTTCAAATCCTGCACATCAAATATGTGCAGGATACTGTACGTGTGAATAGACCCTTAAGGGGTATTCTAGCCCATAAAAAGTAGCCCCTATCCACAGGATAAGAGATACATATTTGACCATGAGGGTTCCCCCTATGATCTCCTAGAGACCTGGCTCTCTCTCATGCACTTGGGTATCTCCAGCGCTCCCTTAGACAATAAATGTAGCAAATGTCAATCCACTGCTCCATTCAGCGCGGATAATCGGGTCCCCATTTGATTGCTGGATTGTATGTGTGGCCTTTTACTTCATATTTCAGCTGCACATCTATTACATGGCTAGTTGTGCAGCCAATGAAGAAGGATTTTTTTTATTAGCTTTCTAAGATGATACAATCAGCCTTTGGCATGTCCGTGCATGCTGGGAATTGTAGTTTTGCAGCAGCTGGAGGCACCATGGTTAGAAAACGTTGCCATAGACCATTTGGCTTACTGGCTGTCGGATTGGAGATCAAATGACCTAGCTGCAGTTCTTAAATGTATAGATCCAGCTGAGCTGGGATGAAACACATGACACAGCTGAGCTGGGATGAAACACATGACACTGCAGAGATGCTGGGGGTGAGTGATTATTGTGTGGGCTAAAACAATAAACTGGAGTGCTCTTTTATGGTTTAAACAGTGAGGCTTTATTATAGGCCAAAAATAGATAAGCAATACAAACATGAATAAAAAGTTACCCAAAACATTGGTATGTTCAGGTCTGGCCCAAGACATTGTGCTGCCTGAATCCAAGAGTGAAATGCTGAGACACAGAGGGTAGCAGAGCAGAGGGGTGAACCAGATTAGAGACAGGAGAAGAAGCCCACATTAATGCAGGAAGAGAGAAGAGAACTACCAGGTCACATTCAACACTAACCCAAAGAGGAGCCGAAGCACTCACATTCACAAGTAGAAGCTGAGCAAATACGTGCTGCATAAAAGTACATAACTAAGTGGGGTTCAGAATGTCCCCCTAGATCCTTGGGATAATGCATAATGGATGTAGAAATATGAGGGATCTTACCACTAGTGTTGAGCGGCATAGGCCATATTCGAATTTGCGAATATATGGACGAATATTCGTCATATATTCGCGAATATTTGCATATTCGTAACATTCTCGTTTTATTTTCGCATATGCGAATAGTAGTATTAGAGCCTTCTTTACACCACACAAGCTGGAAGCAGAGAGGGATGATCACTGTGATGTGTACTGTGAAAAAACAAACAAAAAAAACAAAACGAATATTCGTAATTACGAATATATAGTGCTATATTCGCGAATATTCGCGAATATGCGATATTCGCGAATAAAATTCGCATTGCGAATATTCGCGAGCAACACTACTTACCACCCCAAATATGGACTATGCAGATGATAATCCCATTTGCTTGATGACCCGATGATCAATAAAGAGGAGGACAATTTGTCTTATAGAGAGTAGATAAAGTAGCAGTAATAAAACACCTAAATAAGAAAGTTTGGAGGAAGAGTGTTGAAAACCAAAATTAAAATAAATGAACTGCTGATCATCTGGGCACGGCCCGCATGCACCAAACTTCTCAGTTAGCATATAAAGAAAACTGTTAATATAAGCGGAACTGATGCTCAGATCAGAAAATGGTAAGTACCATTGTTATCAGAGTCAACTGCACTACCAGCCTATACCAATAGGTTAGTGCGGGGTAGGCTGATGGCAGATTTCCTTTTATACCTGCAGAAACCGCACAGACGTTAGAAAGTACCTGTCATGAGCTTGATACATTTTTTTAATCCTCCACGTTACCCCCCCCCCCCCCCATCATGATAAACCACCCCCCTGCCTTTCTTTTTTTAATTATTTGTAGGTTTTCTATCTTGATATTGATCTGTATATTATGCTCACTCTCAGTCAGCAAGACAGACTGGGCAGGGAAAACTTCCTCACTCTCACATCCAAGAGTAGTTCAGTGTGAAATGGGCTGTGATTGGCTGAGACTGCAAATTCCCCCCCCCCTCCCATCCCTCCCTCTGCTGTGTACTAAACTCTACAGTGTGTCAGCTCTGCCCAGCAGCTGCAAAAGGAGCAGAAATATTCAACACAATATTCAGCACTATGCACTGAAGGCATCATGACTTTACAGTCTTGCTCCTCTCAAAGGGAAAGGGAGCTGAAATATACAGCTCTATACACTCTGTACACTGTGCTGAGCGGAAGTCCTAACTTTATTTCCTGACTTTTGTCTCTGCCAGACTGCTGCAGGAGACATTCTGTTAGCAGGACTGCAGTGGTTAGGGGTTTGAAGGAGTACTCCCGGATGTAAAAATTGTGTTTCAGACTGCCGGCAGTAAAAAAATAAAGGGATACATACCTACCTCCGGTAACCCGCTCCGGCCTCCTCATCCTCATCCTGGTTGCCGGTGGTCGGTGAGTCATACTGCCAATCACCAGCAGCAGTGAAGTCCCTCCTCGGCTGGTGATAGGCTGAGCGGCAGTGTGAAGTTTTTGGCCCAGGCACTGGTCTTCTTCTGAGGTCTTGTTTTTTGCGCCACCAATTTTACTTTGCAATATGATCAATCACAAAATCTATGGCGAAACCAAAGAAATTTTTTTTTTTTTTTTTAAACAGCCAACGAAATTTTATAACTTTTGGGGACTTCTGATTCTAAGCAGTGCACTTTACAGTAAAAATTACGCCTTATCTTTATTTTGTAGGTCCATACAATTAAAATAATACCCGTTTTGTTTTGATGGAACAGTTTGATCGCTTTTTATACATATTTTTAGGGTGACCAAAAACACGCAATTTTGAACTTTTTTTTTTTTTTTTTTACACGTATACAGCATCAAGAGGGCCGTTAAAGTAACATTATATTTTTATAATTCGGACATTTACGCACGTGGCGATACCACATATGTATATTTTTATCTTTGTTTACATATTTATTTATTTTTATGGGAAAAGGGGGGTGATTCAAACTTTTATTAGGGTAGGGGTTAATTTACATTTATTAATTTTTTTTTTGTTTTTTACACAATTTTATAGTTCCTATAAGGGACTATTACATGCAATCTTCAGATTGCATAAACTGTTCAATGCTATGCCAAAGCATAGATCAGTGTTATCGGTGCTCCATGGCTGACTGGAGCTTTGGATCACCAAACGGATGGCAAGGAGGCATGTAAGGGTCCTCTCGCTGTCCTCTCAGTTGATGGGGGGGAAAGCCGAGACCCGTGGATAATGCCAGACATCAATGATCGTGGTGATGCCTGGCATTAACCCCTTAGACCCGCGCTCAGCTCCTGAGCGTGCGTCATAGAAGGGAAGCAGGACATGGGCGTACAGGTATGCCCTTTGTCCTTAAAGGGTAGCTCCCACCATCCTATTTATTTATTTTTCTGTCCCTGCCTATTGCCAATCTATCCCTAACCCCCTCCCTGCTTTTAATTTTTATTTTTACTATATTAAAAATGCCTTTTGTCTGCCTGGCAGTGTGCTCACTACCAGGCAGACTTCCCCAGCAGGCACCACGTCACTGATGCCTGCTGGGGGGGACTTCCGCCCTTAGTTCATCTACACAGGGTGCCTCCAGCTGTTTCACCACTACAACTCCCAGCTTGCCCTGACATCTATTGGCTGGAGGCACCCTGTGTAGATAAACTATTAGTTAGTTACAAGCGGCGCTAGCCCGTTCCCCCCCCCCCCCCGCTACGGCGCTAGACCGTTCCCTCCTCCCCCCCCTGCCCCGCATACCCCGTTCCCTCATTACACTTGCAGTTACTGCAGAGTCCGGCAGCGGGCGTGCAGCGGCGATGTGCGGGAGGAGTGGCCGGGGAGCCAATGCGCTCGCTCCCGCCTGTCTGATTGACAGGCAGGGAGCGAGTGCAGCCTAACTGAAAAAGGACTGATTGCCACTCCAAAATCAGTCCTTTTTCAGGCGTGACGTCACGCCAGGCTGCAGCCGGCCACTAGGAGGGTGACCCCTAGTAGCCGGTTTTTAAATGTAAATTAAACCTTTCTAATGAAAAAAATTATAATAAAAGTATATTAGAGATATGTTGTAGTACATAAGTACTACAACATATCAAAAAATAAAGTTGGTGACACTGCCCATTTAAGAGGTTAATATGTACAAAAGTGAATACTTCATCTTTGACAACAGACACGGCAGTGGTGAATAAATGGGCTAGCTAACTCTGGGCTCTTGCAGTGTCGGGGGAACGCCCCCTGGGCACTTGAGTGTAATTTACATATTACCAAATGGCGTTGGAATCTCGGCATTGGAAACAACTATTGAAATAAAAAGGATGCCCAGAATCCTATGGCTTATCCTATTCAGCCATTGGCTTATTTACACCCGTTTCCCTGTTGACAAGGTCTGCTTTAAAGGGGTACTCCACTGGTAAACATTTTTTTTCCTTTAAATCAACTGGTGCCAGAAAGTTAAACAGATTTGTAAATTACTTCTATTTAAAAATCTTAATCCTTCCAGTACTTATCAGCTGCTGTATGCTCCACAGGAAGTTCTTTTCTTTTTGAATTTCTTTTCTGTTTGACCACAGTGCTCTCTGCTGACACCTCTGTTTCAAGTCAGGAACTGTCCACTGCAGGAGAGGTTTTCTATGGGGATTTGCTCCTACTATAGACAGTTCTTAAAATGGACATAGGTGTCAGCAGAGAGCACTGTGGTCAGACAGAAGGGAAATTCAAAAAGAAAATAACTTTCTCTGTAGTATACAGCAGCTAACAAGTACTGGAAGAGTTAGTTTTTTTTTTTTTTTTTTAAATAGGAGTAATTTACAAATCTGTTAAACTTTCTGGCACCAGATGATTTATAGAAAAAAAAATGTTTTCTTGTGGAGTACCCCTTTAACCATGCTGCTCCAGCACTTCTGATGACATGGTGAACAAAACGCCGCCTCAGTGATGGCCTGGTAGCCCCTGACCAGACAGGGAGGGGGTGACCTGACTATATGCGACCCCCAGACCAAGAAGTAGTGAATAAAAGGATCCTGCCGTAAAGGGGCTTCAGGGGTTGTCCAGTGAAAAACAACTTATCCCCTGGCAGGTGTTAAGTTGCCTTTTATGGTTGCCTGGAAAGCCAAATTACATTTTACTCTATCTATCCCCAGGATAAGATATAAGTCTCTGATCGTGGGGGGTCCAATTGCTGGGACCCCCGCTATCTTCAGAATGAGGCCCCAACTATGAAAGAGAGCATGCCCTGCAGACAACACACACTCTATTCATTTCTATGGGAGTGTCGGAGAGGAACTGCAGTGAGGAACTGGAACACCCCTTTAGGGTAGGGTCACACACACACAGTGCATATGTTGAATTTGATGCTGTGAGAAATCTGCCGGAAGCAGCAGACGGACAGTGCTTTCCCTGTTGCAGCCCTGTGTGTGCAGTAAGGGTTGAAGCCGTCCGCATGTCACAGTTACGTCATTGCGCTTGACCGGCCTCCGCACCTCACCGCACACACAGGGCTGCAGCGGGGAAATGCCCTTTGGGGGAGATTTATCAAAACCTGTCCAGAGGAAAAGTTGCCCATAGCAACCAATCAGATCGCTTCTTTCATTTTTAACAAGGCCTCTGCAAAATGAAAGAAGCAAGCTGATTGGTTGCACCGTATTCGTGTCTGCTTATAGCGCATATGCAGCAGATTTCCCGCAGATTTCTCACAGCATCAAATACACTGTGTGTGTGACCCTACCCATAAGGGGTTAACCCACCTCATAGTGAACAATAGTGACAAGCCCTAAAAACATTTGTTTTTGCTCATATGCGCAAGAAATATATTTATAAAAGGGGAGTTTATTAAAAAGAAAACAAAAAAAAAACTTTTCACAAACAGCTCCCTGTCTGTTCGCAGGCGGTGTCTGGTATTGCAGCTTATTATGGAGCGGGCACAGCCCATTGCCATGTTTGGCGCGTACTTTTTTTTTTCTAATCATGGACGACACATGAGGGAGATATACAAGGTCGCAGGCAGTTGCCCAGAGCATCAGGTCTCAAGGGCCGATTTTTTCTAAATGAAAGGTGAAATCTGATAGGTTGCTATGGGCAACTGCACCACTCTACAAGTTCCCATAAATCTAAGTAGCACGACAGCCATATTGTAGTCATGAAACTCCAGTCACCTTTACGATCCATAGGGCAACCCGTAGATTAGAAGGAGGAACTATCACCCAGATCCCGGGCAGGGGAGAACAGCACCTCCCAGAGGTATCACGTGACTATACAGGTCACATGACTGCTCGACGTCAGAGGAATGTGTAGTTACCATATTGGAATCCAGGATGGCGCTGTCCTTTCTGCCCCGGGTCGAGCAGTTGTCCTCCCGGGTGATCCGGGTGCTGGGCTGTAACCCGGGGCCCATGACGTTACAGGGTACCAACACCTACCTGGTGGGCACCGGCCGGAGGTGGGTAGGGATCGGTGAGCACAGCGCCTTTAGCGGTTGTCTTTAGTATGGCAGGAACGTTACAGGTGCGGAAATGCTGGGACTTGTAGTGCTGTGACTGCTTACATTGTAGGCTGAGATCATTGTCAAAAATAACGCAGAGTGTGTATTGTATGCATAGACCGCTAATACTGGGCTTTGGTCTGTGCATTATAGTCTTTATTGTGCAGTGTCCAATGAGGGTACAGCTGTTGCAAAACTACAACTCCCAGCATGCCCGGACAGCCTTCGGCTGTCCGGGCAGGCTGGGAGTTGTAGTTTTGCAACAGCTGGAGGCACCCTGGCTAGGAAACTGTATTTTAGTGAATACCTTGTAATAGAGAGCAGTGTAAGGTAGAGCCCTGCACAGGACTGGTTTTCCAATCCCGCCTGCTCCTGCTAACATAGGAATGTAGTTACTAGGGTGCAATGCTCTGCACATACTCCCCATGTATAGCAGTACTCCCATAGGGTATGCAGACTGCAGAGCATTGCGCCCTAGGGTCTTCTACAGACACTGGTGTGCAATGCGCTGCAGTCTGCACATACATTTCCCCCTTTGTGTGTATAGCAGTGTGTGTATGTACATTCCTATACAGGTGGGGGTATGTGCAGACTGCAGAGCATTGCACCCTAGGGTCTTCTACAGACACTGGTGTGCAATGCGCTGCAGTCTGCACATACATTTCCCCCTCCGTGTGTATAGCAGTGTGTGTATGTACATTCCTATACAGGTGGGGGTATGTGCAGACTGCAGAGCATTGCACTCTAGGGTCTTCTACAGACACTGCTGTGCAATGCGCTGCAGTCTGCACATACATTTCCCCCTCCGTGTGTATAGCAGTGTGTGTATGTACATTCCTATACAGGTGGGGGGTATGTGCAGACTGTAGAGCATTGCACCACAGTGTCTGTAGAAGACCCTAGGGTGCAATGCTCTGCAGTGTACTTACCCCCATGTGCATAGCAGTGCAGAGGCCCTGGCTGGGAGGATTACCAAGATGCAGTCACTTACATACCCAGCCGGGCCGCAGCATGGGCACAGGGCACTTTGTGTCCCTGTGTGTGAACATTGGTGGTGGCAGCTCTCTGACCTACCGGGCTGGCAGGAGAAGATGGAGAGAGTACAATACACGATACTCCAGGCAGGCTGAACTCAGTGGGCTCCACAAAATGGCTTTGGCGGCAGAGGGACGAGACAGTACTGGGAGGGGCACTGTGAGTGACTTTGAGACAGTCACTGTCTCTTTTCGAGTTATATTGAGGCTGTTGCTGGATTTTGCAGGACCCGCAGGCATAGTGCCGGACCCCCCGCCCATAGCAGCCTCCTGACCGCTCGCAGGTTTTGGGTTGGGTCACGCGGATTCCCAATGCCAATGCAGGCCTCTAGTGTAAGGGCACTATAACAGACCAGAAAGGAGGGGCTGCGGACATAAGCACCGTCCCATTGACAAACAGTACTTCTCTGGAAGATCCCACCAGAAGACTTAACACCTTTGCTGGAATCCACATCCTTTTCGGACGTTCTGCTGTGGATCATCCAAAGAGGATTTGGATTCCAGCGAAGGTTGCGCATGTGTACTGAACAGCAGAATTACCATTGAAATCCATGGGAGGCTGCTGCAAGGAGGAATCTGCATGGAATATCATTGTGGATTTTCTGCACATACACTCCATAGTGTAAACCGGGCCTTAATGGTTATATTCACACACGTTTTCCTTAATAACTTCAATAGGTAAGTCAACATCTGTAACATGTTTGCAGAAAATCTTCAGCGTATCCGCCATGAGTTTATATTTCTTATGATATTTAAATATTTTTTATAGTAATCCTTTAACTGACTGTAAGGTTACTATGTAAATGCTCTTTATCCATTCAGGAGGATACTGATAGACACAGGAGAGCCCGCAATACCAGAATATATCAACAACCTGAAGCAAGTTCTGAATGAATCCCAAACTACAATCCAGGAAATAATCGTCACCCATTGGCACCATGACCACTCGGGGGGCATTAGTGATATATGCAGGGATATCCCAACTGGTAAGCTACATCCCAGAAGGTGTTAGTATTGATAGAAATTATACATGTACTGTATATACTCTTGCAAAACTTCAACTCCCACAATGACAAGACAGCTGTTGGCTGTCCAGACATGCTGGGAGTTGTAGTTTTGCATCAGCTGGAGGTCCACAGTTTGGAGACCACTGCTGTGTATTCTCAAAGGTGCCACCATAGGCCCAAAGCTGTTATATGGATATCTACTGATCCAATATTGTGTGGTGTCCCGGCACCGTATTTCATACTGTGCCTTGGTTATTAGTCCCCAAAGTCAGAGTCCCTAGGACTATCGGGATTCGCTTCCTTAAGAAGCACCTAGTCACCCCTTAGTAATTTCATATTTATGAATATTATCATTGTAGATGTGTATATAGTTTTACTCACTTGTTTTAGCGCCGCAGGACCTGCGGGTCATGTGACATGTTGAAGGACCTTAGGTGGTTCTTAAGTCACGTGTTCACCCATAATGCCATGTAACGGTGAGTGACAGTTGGCTCAGCCCCTGCCCATATAAGGGAGCTGCAGCCATTAATCGCTCTCTTGTTCCTGCGCTGCCAAGCAAGCAGCATCATCTCTCTTCTCTCTTGGGTTGCTGGCATTGAACGAGGTAGGACCTCCGCAACTTTCAAGTACGTTTACTAGGCCAAAGCCTTGCGGCCTCGGCCTACATCACAGCGGTGTTAGATATTTAGTTCCCCGCTACCCTCCGCAAGATCACTGGACCTAAACGCACCCCTAAATCCAGCGGATCTGTGCAACGGAATCTTTCCTAAAGCTAAACTGAGCTTACCTGATCTCAACCAACTGTCAATCGCTGCTCAAATATAAATGGACTTTGTTCATGGACTTCTATCGCTATTGTCTGCTTCAGAAAATCGTCAGTAAAAGTTCCTGCAAGTTTCAGTTGACAGTGGTTGTGGACAATCCATTTATTTCGCATTCACCTATCGCTCTTGGGAAGGGTGGCGATAGGCCCTAGCAACATTACAGTATTTAACCCTCACCCTGGTGTCACGAGTGACAAGGGTTAACAGCGCCCTTTTATTATCCAGAACAGCAACACCCCAACTACCCTACACCCTCAGAAGGCTATACCACAAAGTACGCTACCACAATTGTATTCTTTCTTTTCCTTATTAAAGGGGTACTCCGCTGCTCAGCGTTTGGAACAAACTGTTCCGAACACAGGAGCCGGCGCCGGGAGCATGTGACGTCATAGCCCCGCCCCCTCCTGATGTCACACCCCGACCGTCACGCCCCCTCCCATAGACTTGCATTGAGGGGGCGGGATGTGACATTAGGGGGCGGGGCTATGAAGTCACAATCTCCCAGCTCCAGCGTTCGGAACAGTTTGTTCCAAATGCTGAGCAGCGGAGTACCCCTTTAAATCAGGTGTATTAAAAGGTTTTTCAGTGTTAGGTTAATAAAGTGTATTCATTTTATAATTTAAGGTTATGCAACTTCCTGATATACTTTATGGGGGAGATTTACCAAAACCTGTCCAGAGAAAAAGTTGTCCAGTTGCCCATAGCAACCAATCAGGTCGCTTCTTTCATTTTTACCAAGGCCTCTGGAAAATGAAAGACGCGATCTGATTGGTTGCTATGGGCAACTGGACAACTTTTCCTTTGCACAGGTTTTGATAAATCTCCCCCTATGTGTAAGGGTAGATCACACAGCGTATTTTTCCAAGGGATACCATCAAATTTCCACATTTATTGCCTGTACCTTACTATCCCAATCAATGGGGCTAATATGTGCCCTGGTTTTCAATGTGCTTTCCGTACGGAATACGTGTGAATATTTGGCATGTCCCTTATCAAATCTAGAGATGAGCGAACTTACAGTAAATTCGATTCGTCACAAACTTCTCGGCTCGGCAGTTGATTAGTTATCCTGTGTAAATTAGTTCAGCTTTCAGTCCTAGGAGACTCTTTCCTAGGAATGTATCCACCTTTTCCAGCCCACCGGAGCACCTGAAAGCTGAACTAATTTATGCAGGATAAGTCATCAACTGCCGAGCCGAGAAGTTCGTGACAAATCGAATTTACTGTAAGTTTGCTCATCTCTAATCAAATCCACTAAAAATAAAAGTGCACCACAGGGCACTTTAGACACATATTTAGGTGTGTAATGCACACTCCCACACTAAAATATGCAACAGAAAGCACAGTGGGAACATAGCCTTAAATCCTCGCAGTGATCAAGATTTCTGCTTGCTGTCGGAGAATAAAAATATAAAGTATTTTCGGTATCTTTTAAAAATATAATAGAGGCTAGAACCTGGCTTTGGTGTCCCCTCCCATGCTTACTATGATGATGTCACATACATTGGTCACATGATGCTGCAACCAGTCCCATGCGCAGCAGCATCACCTGAGCATTGTACTTGACGTCATCACAGCAGAGGTGGAATTATGGGAGAGTGAGGTATGGTGTGCAATTAAAATAAAATAAATAAAGGCTTATGTATCCGAGCCAGCTGTGACCATGACGGTTTTCAGCCTCTGAATATAATCAATTAATGGCTCCACTCACTGACAGCAAACACAGAAAAATGGGCAGGGTTTGGTATACATAGTATGATACGTATATTATAAAATGTATAAGCCTTATTTCCATAAAACTGCAACCCCCTTTTACATATGTGTCGCAGTTTACAATTGTGAATAATTTTAGTTATAATGGATTATCTCATTTCTAAAGGCTCAGACTTCGGTATTAGCAAACTTCCCCGCAACCCACATAAAGAAGAGGTCATTGGGGCAGGAGAGCAAAAGTACACATACCTTAAAGATGGAGATGTGATAACTACGGAGGGAGCAACCTTGAGGTAAGAACACGGGCTACACATGTAGCAGATCTGTCAGAATAAGGCATTGACTGATGGTTTAGACAAGGAAGCTGAGTGTATTCTTAGTGCCTGTGCCAGAATTAGTGTGAATACTTCTCCAGTGTTTCACACTTTTGCTTTTTAAAGAGTATCTATCATTTTAAGAAATTTCTGCCAAATCATTGTGAGACCCTCGCCAGTCGCTAAAACGCTTAGCTATGAAACCCGGCTCCTTTGTATCTGCTTTAGTCTCCCCAGAGCCTAGAAAGTGGTGTACTGAGATATAGAAAGTGTATGATATTCCATAAATCTGTACACATGACTTTCTGCAAACCAGAAATAAATGGGCAATTTCTGACATCGCAATGTTGTCAGAAATTTGTTGAAATAAGTAAATGCTTAAAACATACCTGTCAGATCTCACAATAAAGATATGTTACCATGACCATGTACATCTCATTTTTGTGCCTCTATCACCTAAATTTATTTTTAAAATCCCTCTTTCTCGGTCGCCTACATTGGGGGACACAGGAACTGTAGATCTATACTGCTTGTCCACTAGGAGGCTGACACTAGGCAAAAAAGATGTCTGCTCCTCCCAGCAGGATATACCTGCCCACTGACTCTGAGCTAATCAGTTTTAGCTTGTCAGTAGGAGGCAGACCCAGGTCTGTTCTAGTAAGCTCCAGTTAGCTTTTCTCTCTTTTTTTTCATAGGTTGGGATGAAAGGAGCATGGGGCTGCTTGGTCTCCCACTTGCGAGGTAGGGGCACAACAAATAAGGTATGTACCGTTAACCCCTCCCGCCAACGGTCAGTTTCAGGTGGTCAACCCTGGGTCTGGGTCCCCCTCAGGCCCCTGCTCGCTTTACCTTTTGCGGTCTGGCATGATGCAGCGTAGCCCCATACTGGCTCCTGTATGTCGGACATGGTGGACAGCCTAGTGTCAGCTGTCAGAGACACATTTCACTTGAAGGACCCTGGAACTTTCGAGGCAGTTCTGGAAGTCTCCTTCCGCAGGGCAAGACACCCTCCCCAGGTCTGAATTTGATGAACTGGATGCGGTATGGAAGCACCCTGTGAAGCAGTTCCAGGGCTCTAAGAAGCTTCGAGACCTTTTTCCATTCACTCAGGACCTGGTCTCTAAATGGACCTCTCCACCTACGGTGGATCCCCGGTGTCCCGTTTGTCAAAGTCTACCACTTTGCCACTGGCAGACGCAGCTTTGTTTAAGGATCCTTCCGACAAATGCATTGAGAACCTCGCCAAGTTTGCCTATGAGGTGGCTGGCTCTATGCTTTTACCGGCGTTTGCCTCTACCTGGGTGTCTAAGGCTCTCTCGGCTTGGGCTTCCCAACTTCGCCAGGGTTTACTTTCTGGGTCCTCGCCTGATGACCTAGCTGACCTGGCACATCAAATGCCGGTGACTACCGTTGCTCAGCAGCCTTGGAATCAGCCCACTGTGCGGCATTCGCTTCCAGCAACCTGGTGGCTCTGTGTTGGGCCATGTGGCTCAAGGCATGGAACGTGGACGCGCTTCCAAGCGCTCTCTTACGGTACTCCCTTTCTCAGTAGCCTGGCTCTTTAGTAAGCGGCTGGATGAAATAATTTCAGAAGCCACGGGCGGCAAAAGCTTTTTGTTGCCACAAAATCGTCCTAGGCGTACTGGTTTACGCCGTTAGGTCTCTTCCTTTCATCCATTTCGGTTCGCCTCGACCCGAACGGACAAGCCCTCGGCTTCTCTGGACCGGAAGGTGCCTTCCTATAAATCTCGAGCTCCCTGGAAGTCTGTTGCCCGGTTGGGCCATTTAAGCCCGGTACCTTTTAAGCCTTCCTCTGCCTGAAAGGGCACCCCCATCCTGGGCTCCTCTTCGGGTGGGTGGTCGTCTGTGCCTTTTCTTGGACATATGGGAGGCACGAGTTTCAGATGCCTGGGTCAGGGATGTTGTTTCCAACGGTTACCGGATAGAGTTTTGTTCTTTTCCCCGGAATCGTTTTTTTTCCCCAGTGCCTCCCTCCGAGGTCCCCTGCTCTGGCTGTGGCGTTTCAGTCCATTCTCCACAACCTGCTGTCCCAAGGCATGATTGTGCCAGTTCCTCCTCAGGAGCATTTTTCAGGATTTTACTCCAATCTTTTTGTTGTCCCCAAAAAGGAAGGCAAGGTTCGTCCTGTCCTGGATCTCAAACTGCTCAATCGCCACCTGCGTGTGCGACATTTCCGCATGGAATCTCTGAGATCATTAATTGCATCCATGGACCCGGGCGAGTTTCTGTCCTCTGTGAACACTCAGGATACTTACCTACATGTCCCCATCTGCCCGTCTCATCAGCGTTTCCCACGGTTTCCAGTTCCTGCCGGTGACTTTCATTTCGTGGCTCTGCCCTTCAGGCTGGCCACGGCCCCTCGGGTCTTCACCAAGATCCTCGCAGCAGTTATTGCCATCCTCCGCTTTCGGGTAGTTTCTGTGCTTCCTTACCTGGACGACCTGATGGTCAAGGCTCCCTCCTGGTCGGAGCACCTGGAAAGCCTCCACATCACTCTCCAAACCTTGGAGCGTTTCGGCTGGATTGTCAATGGAGCCAAGTCCAATCTTTCTCCCTCCCAGTTCCTGGTTTTCCTGGGACTCCACTTCGACACCGCAGCGGCCAGGATTCGGCTTCCAGCAGACAAGAGACGTGCGTTGAGTGCGGAAGTTAGTCTCCTCCGCCACATGACTCCAGTCTCGATCAGAACCTGCATGATGGTACTGGGCAGGATGGAGGCTGCTCCATGGAGGCTGTTCCATTTGCCCAGTTCAGGTATCATCCCCTGCAACTGGCCATCCTGCCCCAATGGGACAAGTCTCCCCTATCCCATCACTCCATCCAGCTGTCCCTTTGAGTTTCACTCCCTGCTGGTGGCTTCAGTCCCCTCCTCTCTGGGAGGGTCGTTCCTTCCTCCCCCTCCAGTGGCGGGTCTTGACGACCGATGCCAGTCTCCTGGGCTGGACAGGAGTGTACTAGGACATGACTGTCCAATGCCGTTGGTCCTCCCGGGAGTCCCGTCTCCTGATCAACATTCTGGAACTGAGGGCGATTTTCCTATGCCTTCGGCATTGGGAGTCACTTCTTCGGTCGTTTCCTGTCAGAGTCCAGACGGACAACGCCACAGCCGTGGCATACATAAATCACCAGGAGGGCACTCACAGTGCCTTGGCGATGGCGGAAGCAGACAGGATTCCTTCCTGGGCAGAGTGCCACGTTCCCTCAATTTCGGCCGTCCACATTCCGGGCGTGGACAATTGGGAGGCAGACTTTCTCAGTCGCACCACAGCCTATTCCAGGGAGTAGTCTCTTCATCCAGAGGTGTTCGCAGTGATATGTACCCGCTGGGGGACTTCGGACGTGGACCTGTTTGCGTCCCGCCGGAACCATCAAGTTCCTCGCTTTGTAGCCAGATCCCGGGACCCTCTGGCACTTGCCATGGATGCGCTCGTGAACCCTTGGACCAACTTCTCCCTTCCGTATCTCTTCCCATTGCTTCATCTTCTCTTCTTCCCAGGGTGATGCTGAAGGCGGAAGGCATCTCCGCGATTCTCATAGCCCCGGATTGGCTGCCTTGCGCATGGTACACGGACGTCGTTCACCTCCTCGCGGACGCTCCCATGCATCTTCCCGATCTTCTCTCTGGGCCCCCTTTGCCACCCGAATTCACTTCTGCGGCATTTAACGGCATTGTGGTTGAATTCGCGGTGTTGAAGGCCAAAGTTTGTTTGTTTTTCCGGCCCAAGTCATTCGCACAATGCTTGACGCCCGGAAGACCTCTTTGGCTAGGATTTATCATTCTACCTGGCGGGCTTATTTTCGCTGGTGGGAGGCCCAGTCTCTGTCTCCCACAGTTTTTTTTTTTTTTTCTCTCCCTAACCAGTTTGGAAACGCATCTGGCACTCAGTTCCTTGAAGGGTCAAGTGTCCACGCTCTCTATACTTTTCCAACGGCCCTTGGCGTCTGACTCTGCACCTTTTTTGCAAGGGGTGGCCAACCAGGCTCCTCCTTACAGATCCCCCACTCCTCCCTGGGACCGGAATTTGGTGCTGTCCACCTTGCAGGGCTCTCCCTTTGAACCTCTTTTCGAAGTCATTCTTCGTTTCCTTTCTTGGAAGGTAGCCTTCCTCGTGGCCATTACCTCTATTCGGAGGGTCTCAGAGTTGGTGGCCCTTTCATGCTGTTCTCCCTTTCTGATCCTTCACCAGGATAAAGTGGTACTCCCTCCGGTCCCCTCCTTTCTGCCGAAGGTGGTTTCCTCCTTCGCTGTTTTTGTTTCCCGAAGGACGGCGTAAGGGGCTTCCTGCTTCTAAGGCGACCATCTCCAGGTGGATCCAGTCGGCCATTTCGGAGGCATATCGCTGTAAGGGGAAGGTCCCACCCTTTCGAGTTACTGCTCACTCTATCCGCTCTGTGGGGGCCTCATGGGTGGTCCAGAACAGGGCTTCTGCTATGCAGGTGTGCAAGGCGGCCACTTGGTCATCTATGCACGCTTTTGCATCTTCCGATGCAGGGCTTGGTCGCAAGGCGGCGGTGGCTCAGTCCTCCTCCTGACTTCCTCTTGCTGGGATTTTGTTTTTCCCACCCCAGGAACTGCTTTAGGACGTCCCACGGTTCCTGTGCCCCCCAATGTAGGCGACCTAGAAAAGTAGATTTTTTTTTTTATTTTTTTTTAATACTTACTGTAAAATCCATTTCTCGGAGCCTCATTTGGGGACACAGCACCCACCCATCAGCAGCTGTTGTTTTTCAGGTTTTGGTTGGCTGTCTCTCGTGAGGGTCTCGGTTGTATTTTTTATCTGGGTTGTTCCTTGGACAATGTTGGCTCTCTTTTGGCTCTCTCCTACTGCTTTGGGACTAAACTAATTAGCTCGGTGCCAGTGGTTGGGTATATTCTGCTGGGAGGAGCCAACTTCTGTTGTCTAGTGTCACCCTCGTAGTGGACAAGCAGCATATACCCACGGTTCCTGTGTCCCCCAATGAGGCTCCGAGAATTTTTTTTTACATTTTTTACAGTAAGTATAAAAAAATCTACTTTTCCATTAGATCACAGTGTTAAAAATCCTCTCAGGTCAAGGCAACGTATTTCTCCTTGTGATGGGAGGTGATTTGTGTGTCTGCTCATGCAGCCTTCTCCATGGGTCATCTCTTGTCTATGACTCATGGACAAGCTGATGCTGCTGCAGGACTGGTTAGTGTCTCAGTAGGTATGGGGACCTCTAGCGGTGGGATTTTCGGCAGCCGCTTTCTTTATCCTCTTTTTTTTAAATAACCTTGTTACAAAAGGTCTTTAATTTCAATCTGTAACAACATATAAAAGTTTTTGGATCTGACAGTGCCCATTTAAATATGAGGTATTTAATAAATATCTTTGTGGCACAGAGCTCATGCCTTGCACAGACATAGATCACTTGATTTTTAGCCAATAAACACGATTATGTTGTTTTTATATAACATGGTGTTAGAAGGGAGACATTCACTTTAAGTAGGCTGTACACTTTCAACAAACTTTTCATACATCAGTAGAGTACAAGAAAACTAACACCTCCTAAAATTTAAAGGAGTATTCTGGCATACAAAAACGTATCCCCTATCCTAAGGATGGGGATAAGTGTCAGATTGCGGGGGGTCCGACTGCTGGGCGCCTCTGCCATCTCCTGTATAAGGTCCTGGCTCTCATCCTGAATGGGGCTTGTTGTTCCACCACACAAAGCAGCAGCCGATATGCCCTCTCAATGCAACTCTGTGGGAGAGCTGTAGGTTTCTGAGTGCTGAGGGGGCATGTCGGCCGCCGCTTGGTGCGGATGTTCAGGATGAGAGCCAGGGCCCCATACAGGAGATCGTGGGGGGCAGTCGGACCCCCTGCGATCTGATATGTTTTTGTGTCCTGGAGTACCGCTTTAACCTCTAATAATCATTAAAATATTAGCGCATTAGATCACCCAAAATAATAAAAAATAAATAAACAAAAGAAACAATGGGTACATAATGTCGTCACTGTGAATATCCATTGGCAACCGATAGCAAATGATATCAATATCATAAAATACTCTAGGGAGGCCCTCAATCACCACTATCTTTTCCTTATCCCCTGGGAAAAGATGTCCTCCATGCTGTTGCCACATCTGAGGGGGTGCTATAGAGATATAGGGGAGTGTGTGTATTTAGTGTATGGAAGACATAGCAGGTAGCCTCCATACACTAGCTCAGAGACAACTGAAACTTGAAAATGGAGCCTTTAGAGGGAGACACTGCCATATACATGTTATAGCAAGAGATGGTGCCAGTATAGCAAGCAAAGGCAATAAATAGTGATATATACATACATACAGTCATGATCGTAAATGTTGGCACCCCTGAATTTTTCAAGAAAATGAAGTATTTCTCACAGAAAAGGATTACAGTAACACATCCTTTGATATACACATGTTTATTCCCTTAATGTGTATTGGAACTAAACCAAAAAGAGGGGAAAAAAGCAAATTGGACATAATATCACACCAAACCACTAAAATGGTCTGGACAAAATTATTGGCACCCTTTCAAAATTGTGGAAAAATAAGATTGTTTCAAGCATGTGATGCTCCTTTAAACTCACCTGGGGCAAGTAACAGGTGTGGACAATATAAAAATCACACCAGAAAGCAGATAAAAACTAGAGAAGTTCACTTAGTCTTTACATTGGGTATCTGTGTGTGCCATACTAAGCATGGACAACAGAAACATGAGAAGAGAACTGTCTGAGGACTTGGGAACCAAAATTGTGGAAAAATATCAATTCTCAAGGTTACAAGTCCATCTCCAGAGATCTAGATTTGCCTTTGTCCACAGTGCGCAACATTATCAAGAAGTTTGCAACCCATGGGACTGTAGCTAATCTCCCTGGGCATGAACAGAAGAGAAAAATTGATGAAAGGTGTAAATGCAGGATAGTCCGGATGTTGGATAAGCAGCCCCAAACAAGTTCCAAAGATAGTCCTGCTGTCCTGCATGCTCAAGGAGCATCAGTGTCAGCACGAACTATCTGTCGACATGTAAATTAAATGAAACTCTATGCCAGGAGACCCAGGAGGACCCCACCGCTGACACAGAGACATAAAAAAGCAAGACAAGATTTTGCCAGAATGAACTTGAGTAAGCCAAATTCCTTCTGGGAAAACATCTTGTGGACAGATGAGACCAAGATAGAGCTTTTTGGTAAAGCACATCATTCTACTGTTTACCGAAAATGGAATGAGGCCTACAATGAAATATGGTGGAGGTTCAATGATGTTTTGGGGTTGTTTTGCTGCCGCTGACACTGGGTGCCTTGAATGTGTGCAAGGCATCATGAAATCTAAGGATTACCAATGGATTTTGGGTTGCACTGTACATCCCAGTGTCAGAAAGCTGGGTTTGCGTCCCAGATCTTGGGTCTTCCAGCAGGACAATGACCCCAAACATACGTCAAAAAGCACCCAGAAATGGGTGTCCAGATCTAAATCCCATTGAACACCTGTGGAGAGATCATAAAATAGCTTTTGGGAAAAGGCACCCTTCCTATAAGAGAGACCTGGAGCAGTTTGCAAAGGAAGAGTGGTCCAACCTTCCGGCTGAGAGGTGTAAGAAGCTTATTGATGGTTATAGGAAGTGACTGATTTCAGTTTTTTTTTCCAAAGGGTGTGCAACCAAATATTAAGTAAAGGGTGCCAATAATTTTGTCCAGCCCATTTTTGGAGTTTGGTGTGACATTATGTCCAATTTGCTTTTTTTCCTCCCTTTTTTTGGTTTAGTTCCAATACACATAAAGGGAATAAACATGTGTATAGCAAAACATGTGTTACTGCAATCCTTTTCTGTGGGAAATGCTTCATTTTCTTGAAAAATTTCAGGGGTGCCAACATTTTCGGCCATGACAGTATTATTATATTTTTTATTATTTATTTTCTGTTTGCAATACAAGCAAATAACACAATCTCCCAATACAGTGGGATGCAAACCAAGAATTAGGAACAGTATCAATAAACCGACCGTACCAATACACAGGGACCCACTATTAGGGCAATAAAATAAAACAAAAAAAGGCTCACAGTAGAAAATAAAAATAGGAGAGAGGAGAAAAAAAGGAAAGGGGATAAGAGTGTGTGTGCGTGTGTGAGGGGGGGGATGTAGAAAGGTGTTTTTAATAAAAGGAGGAGAAGAAAAACACGGGATCGCAATTGGTAACACATGGAACACACAAGACAAGGACAACACCCACATCAGGGACGGGGGTTATTATCCTGCATTATCAACACAGGTATGGCTTAAATAGGCTTACTGCACCGTGTGTACAGCTTCAGAAGCCTATTTTAGGTGACAGTTGCACTTTTTAATTTATCCCAACACTCATCACACATACACATGGATGTCTGATCCTTTATTTACTGGTGGTAAGTGGAACTAAATAATTAGCCTATTATGATGATCGGTATATTAGATTTTAATTAAAGAGCATAAGCTCCATTTATTGCACTGATGAGGGTAATTTGTTTTGTGCTTATAGTATAGTTCCTGTAAAAATGTTGCTTATTGGGGAGGAAATACAGACTAAAGCTATGAGAATTCAGCATACTAGAAACCAAACATGGAAACCAATAAGCTTCATACATCCATACTGGTCAATGGGCCCCACTTTTGACCTGATAACCATTTGCAGCACACTTTTGTTTTGAAAGAGCTTAAAGGGGTACTCCGGCCCGAAGACATCTTATCGCGTAAAGGATAGGGGATAAGATGTCTGATCGCCGAGGTCCCGCTGCTGAGGACCCCCGCAATCTCTCATGCAGCACCCACCTGTCTCAGCTGCACGGTGCGACGATAGCTCCGTGTCTGAAGACTCTCAACCACGGCACCGGAGTATCGGGATGTCACGACTCCGCCCCCTTTTAAAATAATCCTGGAAGCTTGATCTGTATATCAGCACTAACAAAGCCCATTCACTTTTACAGATGTAATGATGCTTATGTTTCTGTGTTGTATTTAGAGTTCTGTTCACACCTGGACATACAGATGATCACATGGCTCTGGTTTTAGTGGAAGAAAATGCCATCTTCTCTGGGGACTGCATACTTGGAGAAGGAACCGCTGTGTTTGAGGAGTTGTACGATTACATGAAATCTTTAGAAAAGCTCCTTGATGTAAAAGCTGACAAAATTTACCCAGGTTAGTATTTTAGTACAGTGGTCCCTCAACATACGATGGTAATCCGTTCCAAATGGACCATCGTTTTGTTGAAACCATCATATGGACAGTGTATAGGACAGTGGTATACAACCTGCAGACCTCCAGATGTTGCAAAACTACAACACCCAGCATGCCCGGACAGCCGTTGGCTGTCCGGGCATGCTGGGAGTTGTAGTTTTGCAACATCTGGAGGTCCGCAGGTTGAAGACCACTGGTATAGGAAGTTGTACTCACGTGTCCCCGCCGCTCCGGACCGTCACCGCTGCCCTGGATGTCGCCGCGTCCCCGGGGTGTCCCCGATGCTCCGGCAAGGCCTCTGCTTCCTCGGCATCCTCGCTCTCCGTCGCCGCCATCACGTCGCTACGCACGCCGCTCCTATTGGATGACGGGACGGCGTGCACAGCGACGTGATGACGACGATGGAAAGCGCCGACGATGCAGGGGATCCCGAATAGGACGCTCCGGAGCTCCGAGGACAGGTAAGTGATCGTCAGCGGACCACATGGGGCACTGTAAACTGCTATCCGGTGGCAGCTGAAGCAGTCTGCGCTGCCGGATAGCCGTTTATGCGATGGCCCCGACATACAAAAGCATCGTATGTTGATGCTGCCTTCAACATGCCATGGCCTCTGAGAGGTCATTGTATGCTGAAATTATCGTATGTCGGGGCCATCGTAGGTCGGGGGGGGGGGGGGGTCACTGTATTTTCTTCCTGAACTGTGGATTTGTAACTTATCTATTTGTCCCTACATGTCCTGCTGGAGAGGGGAAAAAATTGATAAAAAAAAAAAACATATGCTCACCTAACCCTGCTTCCTCACAGCTCTTGTTCAGCTCCGCCTAGTCCCCACCCGCAGCAGGATATGAATTTTACAAAACCACTTTAAATTCTGTCAGTCATTTCTTTCTCATTCGAGAGAAAGATGATGCAGAATTTAGCTCATAGCTTGTTATAGTAACTTTTGACTTTACATGTCACTAGTCCATGAATAATCCTATTAGTAAAAATTTGTGAAGAACATCTTGGAAACACTCACATTCTGGACATAGGTTTTTAGTCCTTTGTTAGGTCCCTTATTGTGTTTACATTTGTTACATTTCTGATATTTAATTATGCGACTATGTTTCCACTTTTTTACCCTTCAGGTCATGGCCCTGTTGTTGAAGGTGCAAGAGCCAAAATTCAGGAGTATATTTTTCATAGACAAGCTCGAGAACAGCAAATTCTTCAAGCTTTGCAAGAGAATTCTGGAACATTTTTGACTGCTATGGAACTTGTTAAAATTGTATACAAGGTATGTGAGAACATCTCTGCTAAGTCCTGAAGCTCCCGAGCTGCATAGAGGTAACAGTGCAGGTTGTCATTTCTAGCTATTATATAGGTTTTTAGCTCATCTGCCTTACACAGGAATCAAGCCTTTTTTTTTTAAAGGCATTTTCCAGGAATTTTAATTTATGATCCTCAGGATAGGCCATCAATCACTGATGGGTGGAGGTCTGACTCCCAGCATCCCGACAATCAGCTGTTTGTCAGAGCTGTGGTCCCAGCATATACCGAAAACAGAGCAGGAACAGGACAGCTCCATACATTGTGTAGTGGCTGTGCAGAGTTACTGCAGTTCAGCTCACTTTCCCCTCAAAAGAGACTGAAATTCATTGCTCTACCTTCACCTGTCAGGGCTCTTTAATCAAAGGCACCCATATGGACATAGTTGGTTTATCTGTACACCCTCAGGAAGATTTCCTGTTCTATATACAAGTGAGGGCATGTGGACCCTGCCAGTGCTCTTTAGTGGCTCAGAAGGCTCCCTTGTTCCCCTGACTTTATAAAAGAGTTTGAACAGTTGAAAGGCACCATACATAAAGAAGTATTCTGGTATAGAAAACTTTATTCCAATTGTATATTTGCAGTATTAAGTAAAAAGCGTCAATATATAGCAAATAAAGGAGTTTTCTGGGCAAATACAATACTGGTGGATACGTCTTCCTGTGCAATAAAGCTATAAAATCTGACATACTTAAAGAGGTACTTCTATTAAAAAATCTTAAGCTTTCCAGTACTAATCAGCTGCTGTATGCTCCACAGGAGGTTGAGTAGATCTTTTCAGTCTGACCACAGTGCTCTCTGCTGACACCTCTGTCAATGTCAGGAACTGTCCAGAATTGGAGAGGTTTGCTATGGGGATTTTCTCCTACTCTGGACAGTTCCTGACATGGACAGAGGTGTCAGCAGAGAGCACTGTGGTCAGACAGAAAAGAACAACTCCATTTCCTCTAAAGCACACAGCAACTGATAAGTACTGGAAGGATTAAGATTTTTTAATAGAATGAATTTACAAATCTTTTTAACTTTCTGGAGCCAGTTGATATGGAAAAATAGTTTTTCACCGGAGTACCCCTTTAACTCCCCCCGCTGCCTTTATCAGATTTTCCAGTCCTGCTGCTATCCTGTTCTTCGTTGTTACATTTTGCTCCCACACACACTGCTGTGCTGTGATTGGATGCACATCATAGGAAGGAGAGAAAACAGGACTGGGACTGGAAGATCTGACAGCTGCAGCGGGGAGGTAAGTATGCTGGCTTTTATTGTTTTACCACACATTGTTTTACCGGGCATATTGACCAATATTACATATGCTTGGAACAGCACTTTAAATTGTCACTCCAAAGATGCCACTCCATATGCTCTCCACTGTTCAGCTTCAAATGTTGCTACTCATGCCTGGTTGCCCACCGTTGCACAGAACTTGAAGGGCTTCTTGCGGTTGCTGCTTCGGCAACGCAACCACCCAACATGAGCAGTATCATCGCTGGCTGAGGCGTGACAACGCTGTTGAGCTGCAGTATGACACATCAGGACCGGGTGTTTTCCGAGCCCAACATGTCACGCTGCTGCTCAGAAAAATGATGGCATCGGGGGAGAGGTTTTTTTTTTTTTTTTTTCAAATTAAATGTTTTACTTGCAAGTCAAAACAAATACAAACAAATACGTCAGTCACAAATGGGCTGTTCATAAACAGTATGGCAATGGTACGTATAGAGATTCCAAATCGGTAGTGCGAGACAATACGTATGATAACACATGGAAAACTGGACTGTAGCACAGTAGGGACGGATAGGTAAAGTCAATAGGTGACTGCAAACAGAAGTCTCAAATGTTTTATGTGGCAGCCCTGGTATAAAACGAAAGGGAAAGAAATGTGTGCGGTAGGTACTCAGAATATAACATATTAAGGAAAAAAGTACACCCATGAGGAGAGTAATATTATCAGCCTTCACGGTCATGGTGCGTTCTCCAATAACAAAGAACAATCAGGTATCGGTGTACAGGCAAGTAGGATTGAGTAGAGATAGTGGGGTGAGATGAGATGGGGGGGGAGGGGGTAGTACTGGAAAAGAAAGGAGAGAGAGAGGAGAAGGAATAGTTAGAGGTAAGAAAGTCAGGAAGACTCTTTCAGAGGTTTATTTTTTATATCCCACACAATGGGCCAGACAACCCATTTAATCATTAAACAAGATTACATGTTGTTATTTGTTAAAAAAAATTTAGAAAAAATGAACTATCAAGAATGAATGTGTGCCATACATGTAGGCTCTGTATAAACTCCATATGACTTCTCATACTTTTTATTGAGCTTTATAAAATGTGTTCCTAATGTGGTTATTCCTATAGGATACTCCAGAGTATTTGCATGCAGCTGCAGAATTCAACTTAACTCATCATTTACACAAACTAAAGAAGGAAGGAAAAATAAGTAAGTTTTTAATACTTAAGTGTTCTGAATACTGGCGTTAGACTTTTTCCGAATGCCTATTGTTTTTGTAGGCCTTTCCATTGTAGCTTTTCTTTATATTTGGAGTTTTCATGTTGGGAAATAAAGCTGGCCATACATTTTAAATAGCGATCGTCCTTAGTCAGATGCTTATTTATCTAATAGCTATATCTCCTGACCCCCCCCCCCCCCCCTCCCATACACATGCATCCTGGCTCAGGAGAAGGTAGAAAGCTGCTGGCAGACTCCTATGGCAGCAGCTTCTCTCTCCATCAACTACAATCCGACATGCCCGCCTTTTCTCTCGGCAGTCAGGGCAGAGAAGGGAGGCCTTCATACATATTAGATGGTCAGCCCATTCTGCCATGGTCTGGCCAACTTTACAGTTTATGACTAGATTAAATCTCCAAAATAGTCCTTTCTATTGAATAGTTTTTTTGGGTTTACTACATTAATTTTAGGCTCTCCCTTCATATGCCATCCATGAGATGCTGCCACATTACCATGCTGCTGTCACAGTGGGAACAGTATGCTGTGGGTGCTGTGCAGTGTTTGCTTTACATCAGACAGTCTTGGTGCTCTGGGCCGGTGTTATCACAATGTGCTGCACCGCCTTTCACCCCGGATGCGACTCATGATAACTGTTGGATGAACAATCATTCACCTAGTTATTAATCCTAAATTATCTCTTTTGTAGATTAATAGGAGATTTCATTATCTGTTCAACTATTTCATTGCAGTACAAGAACAGTCACCAAGTATCAGATGGAAAAGTCAATTATAAGGAAGCAGCAAAGGAGTCTTGACTAAATCTATAGAATGCATCACTGAAATGAACTCGCCCGGAATATCTCGTAGATGTTCACAGAACTTTTAAAAGAGAATGTAATTTAGTTAATTGTATTTACTGATAGCAGTATGTGTTGTTAATTTTCTAATAAAAAAAAAACTACATGGTAATGTTGTTATTTAAAGATAGTTATCCAGGATTAGTATAGAGCTGCAACGATTAATCGATTAAAATTGATTAAATTCGATAACGGGATTCGTTGTCGAATAATCGCCCGATTTGTTGTCCGCGGCTGCAGTGAATGAATTAATGAAGCTGACTTGTCCCGCATGTAGGCATCATTCATTCACCGCCGCCGCCCGACATGTCCCTGCTGCTGCTCTACTCTTAGCGAAATTAGCGCAGCATCGGGACATGTCTATTCTTTGCTGCTCATCTCTGTACCCGACGGAGAGGAGCAGCAGAGAATAGACATGTCCCGGCGGCGCGCTAATTGCGCTAGAAGTAGAGCAGCAGCAGGGACATGTCGGGCGGTGTCAGTGAATGGAAGTATCGGGCCAATACTAGCAAATTGCATGATATCTGTGATTCGTTCAGTGTCCCCGATACCAAAACCGATACCTGCTTCTCCCGTCCACATCCCGTCCCATGGAGGAGCATGTGACACACACATCACTCCACCTCCTCCCCCGCGCCCAGCGTAACGCTACAGAGGAAGCAGAGTGATGTGTATGTCACATGCTCCTCCATAGGATGACATTATGTGGACTGGAGAACGGGGCAGAGGACGGCCGCAGGTGAGTGCTGTTTACAAGGGTGGGGGCTGCCGTCTACTGGAGTGGCTGCTACTAATGTCTACATGGGGCCCTGCTGTCTAAAGCGGGGTGGCCCTGCTGTCTAAAGGGGGGAACAAGGGTGCTCTGCACATACCCCCATCTATATAGGAATGTACATGCACTGCTATACACGGGGGGGGGGGGGGGGGGGGTTATGTGCAGACTGCACAGCATTGCACCCTAGGGTCTGTAAAAGCAATGCTCTGCAGTCTGCACATACCCCCATGTGTATAGGGACGCTATATAAAAAAAGCAAAAAAATAATAATGTAAATTAACCGCTCCTCCAATAAAAATTAGCTCCCCCCTTTTTCCTATTGCTATACAAAAAAAGTAAAATAACTTTTTCTTTTACATATTTGATACTACCGCATGGCTAACTGTCTGAACTAGTAAAATATTAGTAAATCATTAACATTTTATTTTAATAGACAGTTACCCATGTGGTAGTATCAAATTTACGCTGGTTTGTGTACAAGATCATTAATAATGACAGCAACTGGCGTAACCCTAAATAAAAAATTGCAGCTGTTTGGTCACATCACATGCCAGAAAATTTTAATATGGCCATTGTACATAATTTTTCAAGTAGAATCAGCTGAACCCCTTTTTTGGTCATTTTGACATTTTCTCCGATTAATCGATGAAATAATCAACAACTAATCGATTATTAAAATAATCGTTAGCTGCAGCCCTAGATTAGTAAAACAATATTTTATCTTTTTAGAAACTGCGCCGCTCTTGTCCTCGTGTTGTGTGTTATTTCAGCTCCGTTCCATTTGAAGTCAATAAATAGAGCTGAGTTGTAGTACCACACACCTATAGATCAAAACCATTATGGACATTTATCAACGGGTTTAGTCAGGTTTTCTTTACTATAATTGTCGCAACTGCGACTGCGCGATTTTTTGTGCGACATTTTGACTGGAAGGCGAGAAAAGCAAGTTTTCCAAAAATTAACTATGTAGTAATAATTTTAAAATGGACTACGGGTAGTCAGGTATTTATTAACTGCGACAATCGCAACAGGGTTAAAAATTGACTAAATTTACTCCAGCTCAAACATGGAGAAGAAAAAGCTACTACCAAAGTAAAAAAGGAAAAATTGCTTACTTGAAAGAAAATTATCAACAGGCTGAAACCAGTTGATAAATAAGTCACACATAAGCAAAAAAAAAGTAAGGAAAAAATACATAAGCAAACATTGATAAATGTCCCTCAATAATCTTTATTATTTTCTACACGAAACAACTCAATTAGGCACCATAGCTCACTTTTTTAAATTGTTTGTGTAGAAAGTAATAAAGCTTATGGGTTTTTTGTATAAGCGAAATAAATTTTTTTTTGGGTCACCCAAAGGGGTGATCTATAGGTGTGTATTATGTAATTTAACCCTCTATATACTGATCTAACAACTAGTGTGAGTTGTAGTACCACACCCAGCATGAGGACAGGTGTGGCGCTGTTTACGATAGTTAACTGCTAGGTCTTTCTAATCCTGGATAATCCCTCTAATGTTGGTTGTCTCTGCTGGATCTCTTTTCAATAGCAATATCTAGAGATAGAGATATTGCTATCGAAAAAGAGATCCAGCAGATCTCAAAACGCGTCTAGCCCCCTCTCATCTTATACAGCAATCTATAACAGCCACATACTGAAGCAAAGATACAGCTACAATCAACTTTATCCACTCCTGGTGCGCACAAAGCAATTTACCTGCACGCCGGCCAGCAGACCTCTCCCTCCCCTGGCTCGCCGGCGCTGACCACTCGCTAAACCCAGGAAGCGACTAGGCGTCCAGGCTGGAGGCCACAGCGGGTCAGTAGAGAGAGCTCCGCGGGACCACGCCAGGACGGGTGAGACAAACTGTCCTGAACTATTACAACTAGTTATGTAGCGACTGCAGGGACTACAAGTATTTCTATAGCTACATAGTAACTACTACACGGACAGTAAGCTCTCCACTGGTATATACCAACATAGACTTGTATGCTACGGACACTTTACATTGAACATTGCCTGCACACTAGAGGATGAACAATACACATTGCGTTATACATACTTTTACATAAAGATTTTATTGTATTTTATCCTTATATATCGATCAAGGGCCCTGCAGATAATGCCATATATATTTATATTTTTAAGATAAATAATACCTTTTTCTTATCTAAATTGCATCTTTTATTTTGGATATCTGACTGAACATTCAATATCATAATACTGCTTATGCTCCTATTAGTGAGTTTATGAAAGACCTGATTTGAGGAAAGTGTCCCCTCTCTTTTAATTGTATATTTATTCTTATTCCATGCAAATATTTATTAAAGAGAACATGTCAAGGGTGGTGTCTAGCTAAGGTGGTGTGCGGAAGCACTGCTTCGGAGCTCCCTCCTGCCGTCTTCCACTTCTGCCTCCATTATAAGGGGTACTCCGCTGCTCTGCGTTTGGAACAAACAGTTTCGAACGCTGGAGCCGGGAGCTTGTGACATAATAGCCCAGCCCCCTCATGACATCACACCCCGCCCCCTCAATGCAAGTCTATGGGAGGGGGCGTGATGGCTGTCACACCCCCTCCCATAGACTTGCATTGAGAGGGTGGGGTGTGATGTCATGAGGGGGCGTGGCTATGATGTCACAAGCTACCGGCTCCAGTGTTCGGAACAGTTTATTCTAAGCGCTGAGCAGCGCAGTACCCCTTTTAAGCCTTGCAATCCCTTGTCAGTCAGCAGGATGATATTGAAAATAGAAGGAACAATCTGCATGTACGTTATCTGCCTGAATCGGTATCTAGTGAGCTCTGGGAAGTTTTGACCACTATCTTCAATGATCTTCTGGACCGTTCTCCTAATACCCACATTAAAATGGACAGAGCTCAAAGAGCGCCACACCTGACCAGTACTGATGACCAGCATCTCTGTGATGTCATCTGTTTTATGCATTTTTATGCTCTTAAGGAAGAAATTATTAGAAACACAAGACAGTTCTCAGAAGATAACATTTAAGGATAGCTGTCATGCCCCTTCCCGTAGGCTTGCATTGAGGGGCGGAGGTGTGACTTCACATGCCGCCGGCCGTGTGGTCGCCGGTAATCAGACCCGTGGACTGAATACAAATGGGGTGTCGCGTGCAAGATCCCGGGGGTCCCCAGCAGCGGGACTCCCGCGATCAGGCATCTTGTCCCCTATCCTTTGGATAGAGGATAAGATGTCTAAGCACCGGAGTACCCCTTTAATGCTATACTTTTTTTCCATTGTAATAAATTTGCAAACATTTCTAAAATTGTGTTTTCACATTCCTACTATAGGGTATTGATCAACTTACTGTTGATGATTTGTACAGAAGGCCTCAACATTCCAAAATGTAACAAAAGTGAAAGGTACTTGCAACGCATGAATGAGCTGATCGCGTTAACCCCTGCAGAAATCGCTTGCCATGTTAAGACATGATTTTATTGGATGTTCTTTCAATAAATAAGGGAGTTAAATGGGAGATCTTCAAATAAACACAGAATAACTATACTGCTAAATGTATTCTCATGTGGAACTAGTATAAATGAATAAAACTAAATAAAAAATGATGTTAAAATCAGGGTACTGCATCTGAGTACTTATTACCAGGTGCTGGCCAGGCCCAATTGTGATGAGGTGAGAGTTCCACAACAATCCCCTGTTGCATTGTGTGGCACCACTGTGACACGTTGAAAGTTCCACAACAATCTCTAGCTGCTGGCTGGGGTCTCATTGTGACATGTTAAGTGTTTCACAACAGTTAATAGTGTCAGTAAAAGTAAAAGACAGGGTTGACTAAATGATATCAGGGGTTTAACCCCTTAAGGACCCAGGCTTTTTCCATTTTTTCATTTTCAATTTTTCCTCCTTAACTTTAAAAAATCATAACTCTTTAAAATTTTCACCTAAAATTCTATATGATGGCTTATTTTTTGCGTCACTAATTCTACTTTGTAATGACATTAGTCATTTTACGGTGAAACGGGAAAAAAAATCAATGTGCGACAAAATTGATGAAAAAACACTTTTGTAAGTTTTGGGGGGCTTCCGTTTTTACGCAGTACATTTTTCGGCAAAAATGATACCATATCTTTATTCTGTAGGTCCATACGGTTAAAATGATACCCTACTTGTATAGGTTTGATTTTGTATCACTTCAGAAATAAATCATGAATACATGCAGGAAAAGTTATACATTTAAAATGGTCATCTTCTGACCCCTATAACTTTTTTATTTTTCTGTGTTCAGGGCGCTATGAGGGCTCATTTTTTGCGCCGTGATCTGAAGTTTTTAGCGGTACCATTTTTGTTCTGATCAGACTTTTTGATCAATTTTTATTCACTTTTTTGTGGTATAAAAAGTGATCAAAAATGCGCTATTTTGGAATTTGGAATTTTTTTGCGCGTACGCCATTGAACGTGCGGTTTTAAAAGTGGTATATTTTTATAATTCGGACATTTACGCACGTGGCGATACCACATATGTTTATTTTTATTTTTATTTACACTGTTATTTTTATTCTTGGAAATGCCGGGTGATTCAAACTTTTATTAGGGGAAGGGATAATTGAAAGGGTTAATGATTTTTTTACACTTTTCTTATGCAATATTATAGCTCCTATAGGGGGCTATAACATTGCATTAACTGATCTTTAACACTGATTGATTCATCTCCATAGGAATGGATCAATCAGTGTTTTCAGCGATTGAATGCTCAAGCCTGGATCTCAGGCTTGAAGCATTCATTCGGCGATCGGACAGCACAGGAGAAGGTAAGAGACCTCCTCCTGTGCTACAGCTGTTCGGGATGCCGCGATTATACCACGGCGATCCCGAACAGCTCCCTGAGCTAACCGGCACTTTTTACTTTCACTTTTAGCCGCGTGGCTCAGCTTTGAGCACGCGGCTAAAGGGTTAATAGCGCGCGGCACCGCGATCAGTGCCGCGCGCTATTAGAGGCGGGTCCCGGCTTCACTATGATGCCGGGCCCACTGCGATATGATGCGGGGTCACCGTGTGACCCCGCGTTATATTGCAGGACCGGGACCCAGGACGTACTCATACGTCCTGGGTCCTTAAGAGGTTAATATAGTAAATAGCTGATGTATGAGCAGAAGTGTGGTCTCTTGTATCAAATCAATAACCTGTTATATCAGGAAATATATTCATGTGAGTCCTAAATGGTCCTTACTGCAAAGAAATGATGTATGTGGGGACGGTTAAGGAGAGAAGCAAAGTTGCTAGTATAATCCAACGGTGGAGAATATCAGGGTTAAAGGGGTACTCTGGTGAAAACCTTTTTTCTTTTAAATCAACTGGTGGCAGAAAGTTAAACATATTTGTAAATGACTTCTATTAAAAAATCTTAATCCTTCCTGTACTTATTAGCTGCTGAATACTACAGTGGAAATCCTTTTCTTTTTGGAATGCTCTCTGATGACATCACGACCACCTGCTGACGTTGTTATAATAATAATAACGCTTTATTTATTGTTGTCCTTAGTGGGATTTGAACCCAAGTCCCCAGCACTGCAAGGCAGCAGTGCTAACCACTGAGCCACCATGCTGCCCTTAGCATACATCTACTATGCATCTACTATGCATCTACTATGCATCTACTATGCATGGTTCCTAAAATGGACAGAGATGTCAGCAGAGAGCACTGTGTTCGTGATGTCATCAGTGTTCCAAAAAGAAAGGAATTTCCTCTGTAGCATTCAGCAGCTAATAAGTACTGGAAGGATTAAGATTTTTTAATAGAAGTCATTTACAAATATGTTTAACTTTCTGCCACCAGTTGATTTAAAAGAAAAAAGGTTTTCACCGGAGTACCCCTTTAAAGCTCCACAGCTGTTATTATGCTTTATCAAGTGAAATGTATTAGTGCAGTCAGAAATAGACACAACAGACAATATACTAAATATCACTAAGAATAGCTAGGGATCCCTATGCACAATAAGCGCTATAAGTATGAATTCATTATAAAAAGAGGTGGAGAGCACCTTGAAACGCGTTCAGTGTCCCGTGTTTAGTGTCCTGCTTCCCCACTGTGGAATCATCACGCCACCAGCATCTTGCTGAATGATTGGTAACTTTTGCTGATTTGCTCATGTAAATTATCGGTAAGGACTGCATTGCTCCATCAGACTGCTGGATACTTGCTACTTGCTGATTACAACAGCTGAATGACTACAGGGCACAGCAGACTAACGGAACCAAGAGCCCATATGCGCAGACTGCAGGACACTAGGGTCACATCATTTACCACTGCCGCGCTCAGAGGAAGATTCCTCTCACTTTGGGATACTGAGACGCCGGGCCCTGCATGTGAGTATTACCAGAGCTGAAGATAGTGTCTGATGACCAGTACTGCTTTGTACCTTTGTTACACACATGCCGTTTGTTGTGCTTGCATTGCGAGCTGAATAGATCAACATCAATCTGCCACTGTGTATGTTGTTGGAATAAACTGTTGCGCTCTGGCCTCACACACTGGCTGTGAGCATACAGTCCCCTTACCTTCTGCTGCCGACGGGGTAGGACTCGCATCACGGGACGCGCCCGCATGCGAGCCCCAGTCCGTCACTCTCCGGGCGTTCCTCCTGCCTCTGCCTCTCTGCTCCGGCGCGCGTGTCCCTATCCCTTAGGGCGTGTGCGCATCGGAGCTTTAAGATTTAAAGGGCCAGTATGCTCATTAGTGTAATCCACCTGTGGCTTATTTATAAATTCCTCCACCCTCCTCAGTTCTCTGCCGGATCTTTGTTGCCTTGTGCCCTAGAGAAAGTGTTCCATTGTATTGCCTTTCCGTGTACCAGATCTCCTGCTCTTGTGACTTGACCTTGCTCCTCTGCCGCCTGCCTACTGAACTCCTGCTACGTCCTGACTACACTACTGTGCCGCCTGCCCTGACCTGCTGCTATCCAGACTACGAGTTGCCTCCTCTCTCCTGTGCCTCGCATCTCCTCAGCCGCCTGTGTGGTCGAGCCGTGCCAGGGGTAGCGACTTGGGTGTTGCCTGCAGCTGCAATCCCATCTCACTTTGCGGCGGGCTCTGGTTAAAACCAGCGGTACCTTAGACTCCGCTCCCTGGTACGGTCCGAGTCATCTGCCACACAGGTCCAGCAGATGCACATAAAACCGGAGTTCCTGTCTTCAGAAACTTGAGTGTTGCATAAAGTATATACCTATTTGAACCGTCAGAATAATCATTAACTATACATCAAGGGTAACCCATTGCCGCAATTGCGGTCATGTTCTACTACCTCCCCCCTTTTTGTTTTTATTGTATTTTATTTGCTCATACTATATTAAACCCCTGATATCATTTAGTCAACTCTGTCTTTTACTTTCTGACTTTACTGACACCATTTTTGAGATGTAGGTTGTGGGCTTTAAGGAGTCGCCCTGTTCTTTTGTGTCTATTTGCATTTAGTGCCTTTTGGGTGGTACCAGAGCAGATACTCGGCAATAGAGTGGGTGAGCCGCATTCTCCTTGTTATCTCTAAATTTTTCACAACAGTTAATACAGGGGCGTAGGAACCCCTACTAATCTGGGGGGGGACAGCATTTAATTGAGTGTGGCAATGTGAGGGTGGAGCTACAAAGGGGCGGGATCATTCAATGTTGCATGATTCTATTAAAGGAAAACAGTCATCTTGTTCACCCACACTAAACCCAATACACTGGGTTATAGTGTGGGTGAACAGGAGACCGATGAGGGGTCACTGGATCCTTTACATACCTGCACTCCCGAGATCTGCTTCCATCTTACGTGAATTGCGTGCCGGAGGCTGGGTCCACCAGCTCAATTTAAATATTAATTGTCGTGGGTCATGTGAGCGCTGCGCCAACTGAACGCTCACGTGACCCGCAACAATGAATATTCAAAATGAGCCAGTGGGCCCGCCTCCAGCGGACAATTCACGGACGATGGAATCAGATCTCCGCAGTGCAGGTACATATAGTAGTTAGAGGTGAGCAAATCGAAGCTGACGAATGCAAATTCGTTGCGAATTTCAGAAAAAATTTGATTTGCAAATATCGTCGCAATTCTCTTCATTAAACTCCATTTAGTGCAGCCCAGGCTCCAGGGCATCTAAATGGCAGATCCACATGTGAAGACATGGGGCAAGGAACTCTGGGAAGGCAAGGCGGGTAGGCGGGATGACCCTGAATCACATGCAGGATGCAGCCTATCAGCAGCCAGCCACCCCTGTGATGTCACAACCCTATATAATCGGCAGCCATATTCCGGCTAGTCACTTCATTCATTACACTGTAGAGAGATGGAACGGACAGTCTGTGTGTGTTACACAGAAAAGCTTTTTTTTAGCAGTGTTTCACCTCCTAGTCACATTAGTGTTCTGGTGGACAGAGAGCAGTGCTTTTTTCCATGAAAATAACTTTTACTGCAGAATTTTTACTCATTAACCTCCCAGTCACTTTCGTCAGCATTGTATTACAGAGAGGGGCAGAGAGCTGTGTGTTGCCTCATACATTTGAACAAGCTGCCTCAGCTTCATAAACCTTAGCAGAGGATGGAGGAATAATTTTTAGCGCAATTCTGTGTCTTTGTACCACAACAAATGCTGGTTATACTAGTCTGTAGATAGTATAATACCTAGCAGTCCATTCCTCATAGTCTTTGCGAGAGTGCAATTTTGGGTTTAGTACACAGCGACTGTGTGCTGCAGCACTGGTGATGTGCAAAAATAAATTTTTTAAGTGTACTGTAGCACATTTTTCTGCCCTGATAAGTGCATACCACATACCTTCATCTAAGTAATGTACTATTTTGTACCTGTTAATCTGTCAAGGGCCTAGATACTGTGAAAGTCCAGGCAAAAGTAATCACCGTCTGGTGTTTTACTCCAATATGTTTTTTAAACTTACTGTAGCGCATTTTTCTGCCCTCATAAGTGCATACCACATACCTACATCTAAGTAGTGTACTATTTTGCACCTGTTAATCTGTCAAGGGCCTAGATACTGTGAAACTCCAGGCTAAAGTAATCACTGGCTGGTGTTTTACTCCAATACATTTTTTCAGCGTACTGTAGCGCATTTTTCTGCGCTGATAAATGCATACCACATACCTACATGTAAGTAGTGCACTATTTTGTACCTGTTTATCTGTCAAGGGCATAGATACTGTTAAAGGACAGCCAAAAGTACACACCTGCTGCAGTTCTAGACAAATACTGTTTTAAGCGTAGTGAAGCGTATTGTACTCCCCTCATATACGCACTGTGTCAGGCAGAGAAGTGCCAGGACGTGCACAGAGGAGTGGCAGTAGCCTAAAATCATCAGGCGCAGGCAGAAGTCGCAGCAAACTAGGGGCGAGTGGCAGCAGGAGTCGCAGCGAGATGCCTGATCTACCGGTATCAGCTAGCGGTCGTGTCTCGAACCAGCAACCCATTTGCCGTAATCGATTGGTTAACACGGTCATCCACTTCATCACAAGTGACATCTGATACTCACAATCAACAGTGGGTCAAAATCGGTGGGTTCCTCAGACACAACTCTAAGTTGGCATGGCCCAGGAGCAGTCCCTGTCCTCCCATTGCCTCTGTCCTATGCTGTTCCCTCCCCTAAAGAAGTATCTCATGCTGTGGGTGCAGCTCCACTATTCAGTGAGGGCGATCTAATAGAGGACAGTCAGCAGTTACTGCCCAGCCAAGAAGTGGAGGAGACATCCGCCGCTTCCTCCGCTAGTCGGGCAATAAGTGAGTAGGAGAGTGATGTGGGAGGCAGTGTTACCAGCGTTCAGGGTCCTGAAGCAGACACTGTTGAGAAACTTGAGGAGGACATCAGTGACGTGCAGACACTTGTTGATGATGATGATGAAGCCTATCGCAATTGGGAGCCGGGTGCAGAAGGGGCTCCATCATCAGCAGGAGAAGAGGGTTGCAGGTTGCCCGTGAGGCAGAAGCTGAGCCAGCAAGGTGGTAGCATGGTTGGCAGTCAGCATGGTGGCATAAGTGGAAATTATGGAGCTAAACGTGCCCGGTGGAGACCACCCGCTTTGGGGCAGTCTACCTTCCCGGGAGGTAGTGGAACAGGGGTTCCTGAAGACGGCGGCAGTAGCAGTCAATAGGTGCGGAATGTTGGTGGGAAAATCAGCTACTCGGCGGTGTGGCAGTTTTTCATCAAGAATACGGAGGTGTGCAATGCAAGATGTGTCAGCAGAATGTGAAGCATGGCCAGGGTCCCAATGTTGGCACCACGGCCCTGTGTCAACATATGCTGCGCCACCATAAAGCGGCCTGGGAGAACCGTGGCTCCAATGTAGTGGTCCAGCCTGCTGCATCACCCAGTGGCACGGCGCTCCCTCTTTCAGTCAGCCAAGGCTCCACCACCTCAGCCGAAGGGAGCTATGTGTCATACCCTCTTTCTGTCGCTCCAGATGCTCCTGCTACTTTTAGTCAGCCATTCCGCCAACAATCCATCAGCGAAGCCATGTCCAAGAGACAACAGTATGCGCCCACTCATCCGACAGCGCAGAAGTTGAATGTGCTCCTGTCCAAGTTGCTGGTGCTGCAGTCCCTCCCTTTTCAAGTGGTGGACTCTGCATCTTTCAAAGAACTGATGACTGGTGCTGAGCCGAGGTGGAGAGTGCCAAGCTGTCATTTCTTTGCAAAGAAGGCAGTACTAGCCCTGCACAATTTTGTGGAAGAGAAGGTGGGCCAGTCCTTCAGCTTGTCGGTGGGTACCAAAGTGCACGGCAGCGCCGACATCTGGAGCTGTAACTATGGTCAGGGACAATACATGTCCTTTACGGCTCACTGGGTGAATATGGTTCCTGCACAGCCACAACCCCAACTTGGACAAGTCACGCCGCTTCCTCCTCAACGCTCTCAGGCCGTTGGTCCTGTGACAGTGTGCAACTCCGTCTCTTCATCCTCCATTGTGTCCTCAGCCTCCACTGCCCAGACAAGTCTCAGTGCCCCTTCAGCATACCATGTGTGCAGGGCACGGCGGTGTCACGCTGTTCTTCACATGGTTTGCCTTGGCAAACAGAGTCACACAGGGGAGGAACTGCTAATAGTCATTCATAAAGAACTCGGAGCATGGCTTACTCCACGAAAACTGGAAATGGGAACCATGGCGACTGACAACGGGAAGAACATGTTGTCTGCACTGGGACAGGGAAGACTAAGCCATGCGCCCTGCATGGCACACTTGTTCAATCTGGTTGTCAAGTGGTTCCTAAAGTGTTCCCCCCATTTGCAAGACATCCTAACAATGGGAAGGAAACTTTGAATGCACTTCAGCCACTCGTACACCACAAAGCACACCCTATTTGAGCTGCAGCATCAGAACAGGATCCCCCAACATAGTCTGATTTGTGACAACTATATGAACAGAGAAAAGCCATCACCGATTTCTTGATGATCCAAGTGGATAGGGGTACTCTCCTGTGTAGCTTCAATGTGAACCAGTGGCAGCTCATACGTGACACCTGCCGTTTGCTCAGGCCCTTTGAGAAAGCCACATTATTAGTAAGTTGCCAGGATTACGGGATGAACGACATCATTCCACTGTTTCATTTCCTACAACAAGTGTTGGAAACAATGGCTGGTCAGGGCAATGGAGACGTGGCACCTACATCTCACTGCCACATGAGCCCTGTGGGGGCTGAACTTGAGGAGGAGGAGGAGGGGGAGGGAAACAGGGGAGCACAGTTTAGGTTTGGCTAAATGTGTGGTTTTTCTAGTCATCTGACAGGAGAGGAGGAGCAGCCAGAAGAGCAAGAGGGTTAAGAGGAAGGTGAGACATAGGATCCAGACACACTGTGGCAGTATGCAGTGGAGATGGAGGCAGGGAGTCCCTCCGAGTCACTTGCACAAATGGCACAATGCATGCTCACTTGCTTGCGTAGTGACCACCGAATTGTCACCATTCGGCAGCGGGATGACTTCTGGCTCTCCACCTTATTGCGATCACCTTCCACTGCTGGGGTGGGGTGGCAGGAGCAGTACCAGCTCCATCAGCAGCAGCCTGAGTCTACAGTCGTTGATGAGTAGCTTTCTTCACCCGCATAGTGGAGCAACTCATCCGCAGTAGGTAGACCTGGATCAGGACCTGTACCAGCAAGTGGTGGCATACCTTGACATGCCCATGTCAACACACCTTGAAGATCCGCTGGACTTCTGGGCAGCCAAACTTGATTTGTGGCCGCAGCTAGCACAGTTTGCCCTGGAAAAGCTGTCCTGCCCGGCCAGTAGTGTGCCAGCAGAGCCGGTGTTTAGTGCGACGGGGGCCATAGTCACTACAAGGAGAACTCGTCTGGCCACAAAAAATGTAGAGAGACTGACCTTTGTGAAGATGAATTTAGGCATGGATCATCCAGGATTTCCACCCACCAGTGCCTGATGCATCAGAGTAGCTTGACCATGGTGCCACACCAACACTTCCCAAATATGGATAGTGCCGAACAGATTTAAGGTGCTGCTCCCCAGTTACATTCCTCTACATCAGACCTTTTTTCACCCACCTTCCTCACCGGGTACTGGTATTGCCACCAACCGCACCATTCTGTCACCGGTGATATCTGTAAATGGAGGAAAAATAGGGAAACCGGAGGGGGCGCCTCGTGTGATACCGTAAGAGTAGTAGGAGAGAGAGAGAAAAGGCGGGGCCTATTAGACCCCTAGGTTGTAGCTGCTCACCTTGCAGCAAGTAAAAACTTGCATATCAACCCACAGCAGGGTTTAGAGAGGAATCCGGAACCGCTGCTGAGCCTTAGGTTGCACGAGTGGTAAATTGCAGGACAATTAATAGCAAAGCGAAAAGAAACCTTTGGATGGCACTGCTGGTTCCAATGGTGAGGGTAACAATCTGTAGCCAGAGATGTAGATAATACAAAGCACTGGACAGTTTATTAAATAGACCATAAAACAATAAAACAGAAGGATGACGTGTTTTGGGGGAGCCTCCCCCTTCTTCAGATCAGTACTGAAAAAGGTGGTAGCTCGCCTCGCGGCAGACCACCAGCTCGATGCTCACCAGAATGGGTACTCAAAAAATTTTTTAAAATGTAAATTAGATTTAATAAAAATCACATTAAAAATCTGCCTCATCCAGACGCTCTGCGGCAGTGATTCTAATAGCGATGCCTGTAATCTACATGTCAAACTGAATAACAGTATTATTTCACTAACACAGTACACTCCCTATGCGTGTTAGAACAAAGCAAAGTGTTCTACACCCCCTATTGAGGCTGTCTGTAGGCCAGAAATAGCCGTTTTTAATACAGATTTGCCGCAAATAAATTCGGACCGAACCAAATTTTTTCAAAAAATTTGGCGAATCAGCTGAATCGAATTTTTCTAAAGTTCGCACATCTCTATAAGTAGTCAGTGACCCCTCATTGGTCTCCTGTTCACCTGCACTATAACCCAGTTTATTGAGTTTAGTGTGGATGACTGTTTTCCTTTAAATTTAGTTTTACCATTACAGGTACCATTGGGGACAGTGAATTCAGTGAGACAGCAATTTAGGCAGGACTGTGGGAGGTCAGGCTCTCTACAGCCTGTGTAGGCGCCATTAAGTCATGCATTGATTATCAGGTACTGATCCTAAGTTATATCCTGTATTATACTTCAGAGCTGCTCTCACTATTCTGCTGGTGGGGTCACGTGTATATACATTACATTACTTATCCTGTACTGATCCTGAGTTATATCCCGTATTATACTCCAGAGCTGTACTCACTATTCTGCTGGTGAGGTCACTGGGGGAGATTTATCAACACCGGTCCAGAGGAAAAGTTGCCCAATTGCCCATAGCAACCAATCAGCTTGCTTCTTTTATTTTTCAGAGGCCTTGTTAAAAATGAAAGAAGCAATCTGATTGGTTGCTATGGGCAACTGGGCAACTTTTCCTCTGGAAAGCTTTTGATAAATCTCCCCCACTGTGGGGAGCTGTACTCACTATTCTGCTGGTGGAGTCACAGTACACATATATTACCTTACTTATCCTGTACTGATCCTGAGTTATATCTTAATGATCAATAGTACTGTATCTGGTACAATCAGTTAGTATCTCCTATCAGTACTGCACCATGTAGACCCAGAGTATGCAGGTCTTGAGCGAGGTGGGCACACTGCTGTGGTGCACCAGCACGTTACTGCTGGTGCACACTGACAGCCGGTGATCCTCCGACCATGACAGCGGCTCCAGCATTGTGACTGAGGCAGATGTTTGGACGTGGTTCCTGCTCCACATCTGGCAGTTGCTGGGCTTCTAAAATCTTCTCCCATTACAGTCTATACAGGGAGAGGTCATCACAACGTGCCAGGAATACAAACAGATAAGGCTTCTGTCCCCCAGATTGCTTTGTAACCCAGACCCCTCTGTACTTCTGACCGCTCCATACCCCAGACCCTTCTATCCTCTCCAGACCCCTCTGTCTTCTTCAGTCCCCTCTGTACCCCCAGAACCTTCTGTCCTCTTCAGACCCCTCTGTCCCTTCTGTACCCCCAGAACACTCTGCATTCCAGGCACCTGTCCTCCCCATACCATTCTGTCCTCCCCAGACCACTCTACACTCCAGACCACTCTACCACTCCCAGACCCCTTTGTACCCCAGACCCCTCTGTCCACTGCAGACCATTCTGTCTACTCCAGACCACTCTGTCCACTCCAGGCCCCTTTGTCCTCTCCAGACGCCTCTGTACCCCAGACCCCTCTGTCCTTCCCAGACCCCTCTATACCCCCAGACCCCTCTGTACCCCCAGAACTCTCTGTATTTCAGACACCTGTCCTCCAGACCTCTCTGTCCTCTTCAGACCCGTTTGTCCTCTCCAGACCACTCTGTCCTCCCCAGGCCACCCTGTACACTCCAGACCACTCTGTCCTCCCAAGACCCCTCTGTACACCAGACCCCTTTGTCCTCCCCAGACCACTCTGTCTTCCCCAGACCACTCTGTCCTCTCCAGATGACTCTGTACACTCCAGACTACTCTGCCCTCCCCAGACCCCTTTGTCTACTCCAGACCCCTCTGTCTACTTAAGACCCATCTTTCCTCCCCAGACCACTCTGTACACCAGATCCTTTTGTCCTCTCCAGACCCCTCTGTACCCCAGACCCCTTTGTCCTCTCCAGACCCATATGTACCCCAGACCCTTCTGTACCCTAGGCCTTTCTGTCCTCTCCAGACCCTTTGTACCTTAGACTGCTCTGTACGCTCCAGGCCCCTTTGTACCCAGACCCCCCTGTCCTCTCCAGACCACTCAGTCCTCTGCAGACCCTCTGTGTCCCAGACCCCTCTGTCCTCTCCAGACCTTTTTGTCTTCTCCAGACCTTTTTGTCCTCTCCAGACCCTTCTGTCCACTCCAGACCATTCTGTCCATTCCAGCCCCATCTGTCCACTCTAGCCCCATCTGTCCACTCCAGCCCCATCTGTCCACTCCAGCCCCATCTGTCCACTCCAGCCCCATCTGTCCACTCCAGACCACTCTGTCCTCCCCAGACCACTCTGTCCTCCCCAGACCACTCTGTCCTCCCCAGACCACTTTGTCCACTCCAGATCACTCTGTCCACTCCAGATCACTCTGTCTACTCCAGACCACTCTGCACCCTAGACCCCTCTGTACACCAGACCCTTTTGTCCTCTCCAGACCCCTCTGTACCTCAGACCCCTTTGTCCTCTCCGTACCCCAGACCCCTTTGTACCATAGACCCCCCTGTCCTCTCCAGACCACTCTGTCCTCTCCAGACCCTCTGTGTCCCAGACCCCTCTCTACTCCAGACCCCTATCTCCTCCCCAGACCACTCTGTCCTCTCCAGACCCTTCTGTCCTCCACAGACCCCTCTGTACCCCCAGACCCCTTTTTACACCAGGCCTATCTGTTCAATTCAGACCACTCTGTCCACTCCAGACCCCTCTGTCCTCCCCAGACCACTCTGTCCTCCCCAGATCACTCTGTACACCAGACCCCTTTGTCCTCTCCAGAACCCAATGTACCCCAGACCCTTCTGTACCCTAGGCCTCTCTGTCCTCTCCAGACCCTCTGTACCAGACTGCTCTGAAGGCTCCAGACCCCTTTGTACCCCAGGCCCCGTCCTCTCCAGACTCCACTGTACCCCAGACCCCCCTGTCCTCTCCAGACCACTCTGGCCTCTTTAGACCCCTCTGTCCTCTCCAGACCCTCTGTGTCCCAGACCCCTCTGTACTCCAGACCCCTCTGTCCATTCTATCTGCCAGGACCTTCCTAATGATGTAATCGCAGGTCTTGGCAGATAGAATGTAAGTTCCTCTGCTGTCCATAGGCTTTGTGCAGCCTGGACAGGTTAAGGTCCACATTTACACAAATGCATTTTGCAGCGATTTGGCTAAAAATTGCGGTAAAACCACAACGTTTTTGCAGCAACTTTGCGCAAATCTCAGCAAAATTGTAGCGATTTTACAGCGATTTATGTAAAAATTTATAGTGTAAGTGTGGACCTAAAGCTGTTCAGAAGACCTCCTTTGGATTGCCCTGGTTAAACACCCCCCAACTGGCCACATTCTAAAGTCTCCTGTGACTGTCCCTGCCAGCTTCTCCTCTTTGGCATGCAGGGAGCTCCCAGCATGCGCTGGGCTTTTAAAGTTGCGGTGGCTGCAGGGCCAGATTAAGATTGCCTGGAAGACGGAGCACTTCATTATGATGGGCCCCCACCAAAAATAGGCCTGGGTATATTAGACTATGTCCCTTTTTTTTTTTTGGGTGTCACAGGAGTCAGGTCCCCCCCCCGTTAAAGTAAAATGGCTGCATGGTCTAAAATCACTTCAGTTCAAGTCACTCTTTCCAGCTGTTGCAAAGCTAAAACACCCATTATGTCTGGAGAGCTTCAGGCATTATAGGAGTTGTAATTTTGTAACAGCTGGAGCCTCTAATTGGGGTACAGTGTCATCCATTATTACTGCAAAACTTAGAAGTGAGGAAAGACCTAATGGGACAGTCAGGAGAATACACAAACATAAAATGACTCACAGGAGACGTCTTCTCTGTTGTCTTTCCTTTTCTTCTTCATCTGGTCCAGACGCCAGGTCTTCTTCCAGCTCCATCTTCCTCTGTAAAGTTCAACGCCGGGACATCATTGGTTCCTCACTTTGCCAGCCGATCCTCATCCTCTGTATAAAGACGATACTCATTAAAACCCTTCAAGAGACCGTGCTTCCTAAATATAATACTGCCAAACCCTGTGTACCCTGTATATTATACTGCCAAACCCTGTGTGACCTGTATATTATGCTGAGATAGGACATGATAAGACAGGTTACTCTAGTGCTGAATAGATTATAGCAAAATATAAAACAACATATAGAAAACCACAGTGGGACAGAGTATACCTGGGTAACCAACACCTAACCCAACGTTTCGCTACTGCTTCATCCGGGACGCCCCTGGTTCTTAAAGGGGTACTCCACCCCTAGACATCTTATCCCCTATCCAAAGGATAGGGGATAAGATGTCTAGGGGTGGAGTATCCCTTTAAGTCACACCCTTCAACACTCCTGGTCCTTCTCCACTATTCGACTTTTCTGCACCCCCTACCCCCCCTCAGTCCCCTTCACACTCCTCTGCCCCCTTTACCAAACCCACACTTACCTTACCTCACCCCCCCCCCCCCCAAACAACCTCACTTCAGCCCCCCATGCCCTCCTGGTCCTTCTCCACTACACTTTTCTCCACCAACCCCACCCCCAGTTCCCCCACATTAGGTGGTAGTTCCCCCACATTAGGTTGTAGTTCCCCCACAGTAGGTTGCAGTTCCCCAGCATTAGGTTGTAGTCCCCCCACATTACGTTGGCAGTGTCCCCCACAGACATACAGCCTCCAGCCATATACAGTGTATGGCTGGAGACTATATGTCTGTGTACTGCCCCACTTCAGTGCTCCGACCACCGCTCCTCTGGTCCGGGGTCATGATCTACTGCTACTGAGGAGCGGTGGTCGGAGCACTGAAGATGACGTTTAGGTAACTTACTATGCGTGCATCCTCGCTGCTCCGCTCCTATGGGCGCACGATGTCAGTGATGTCCCTGCGTGCACTACCTCCCGGCGGCCCCTGCGTTTTTAAAGTTATTGCGGGGCCACAGAAAGGTAACCGGGACATCCTTGTGTCCCGAAAAGATCTTTCAGGACACAGGGATGTCCTGCTGAATGTGTGTGGAGGGGGGGGGGGGGGGGAGGGAGAATTACAGTATTTATCTGCATATGACACGCACTGGCATATAACACGTACCATCATTTTCACAGGAAAATTTGACGGGCAAAAAATTAATGTAAAATAAATGACTATAGCTCTGAACTATATTCCTCATCATCCCCCCAACTTTGATTCCCCTTGATCCTCAGTTTGCCCCCCCCCCTCCTTCCTCCCCCTTTTATCAGCCTCTGTGCCATATTTAAACCCCCCCCACCTCCTTTCCCGTGTTTTCCCCTGCTCATCATTCCCCCCCCCTCCTGCTCATCATCCCCCCCTACTCATCATTCCCCCCCTACTCATCATTCTCCCCCCCTGCTGCTCATCATCCCTCCCTACTCATCATTCCTCCCCCTGCTCATCATTCTCCCCCTGCTCATCATTACCCCCCCTGCTCATCATTACCCCCCTGCTCATCATTCCCCCTGCTCATCATTACCCCCCTGCTCATCATTACCCCCCCGCTCATCATTACCCCCCTGCTCATCATTCTCCCCCCCTGCCCACCCCCTGCTCATCATTCCCCCCCTGCTCATCATTCCCCCCCTGCTCATCACTCTCCCCCCCTGCTCATCATTACCCCCCCCGCTCATCATTACCCCCCTGCTCATCATTCTCCCCCCCCCCTGCCCCCCTGCTCATCATTCCCCCCCTTGCTCATCATTCCCCCCCTGCTCATCATTCCCCCCCTGCTCATCATTCCCCCCCTTGCTCATCATTCCCCCCCTGCTCATCATTCCCCCCCCCTGTTCATTATTACCCCCCTGCTCATTGTTACCCCCCTGCTCATTGTTACCCCCCTGCTCATCATTAACCCCCCTGCCCATCATTAACTCCCCCTGCTCCTCATTAACCCCCCTGCTCATCATTACCCCCCCCCTGCTCATCATTAACCCCCCCTGCTCATTATTTCCCCCCCTGCTCATTATTAACCCCCCCAGCTCATCATTAACCCCCCTGCTCATCATTAACCCCCCCTGCTCATTATTACCCCCCTGCTCATCATTAACCCCCCCCCCTGCTCATCATTAACCCCCCCTGCTCATCATTAACACCCCCCCCCCCCCCTGCTCATCATTAAAGGGGTACTCCGGTGAAAACCTTTTTTCTTTTAAATCAACTGGTGGCAGAAAGTTAAACATATTTGTAAATTAGGAAAGAAATGTATAGAGTTGTGTAACTCACTTAGTAGTAGATTGTACTTGAGGTTAAAGGTGTTGCCTTTACCCAAGAAGGCCTATAATTAAAATATATGGAGGTATATAAACATAATTTATATGAAACCAGTCCTCAAGGTACAATTTGAAAGTAAGAAAAATAGGTAAAATAAGAATTGGTCCAGTAAAAGTTAATATATGGTATTTATTAAATACAACAATTGATTAAAATATATAATATAGGACAACCTATTAAACCTCAGCAGGGCCCTTGCATGGGGTATAGGGGTCCAAGAAAATGGTAAGAATGGTAAAAAAGAAAAAAAATGGTAATAAAATTGTAAAAATATAGTAATGTGCTGTATATCGAAAACAGTTATTGGCAGTCTCTGGTATAAATGAAATTCATTAGGTTGAAGCGCTTGTTGGTCAATTTGTTATAGTTCAATCAAAAAATGCCTAGAATGTTCAGCATTGAAGTAAAAGTGCACTGTGATAATAAGCTGGCAGGTTGTCACAGTTCATTCATAGATTGAGGATACAAAGTTGCCGCAATTATACCAAAGGAAACCAAAAATGGCTAACAGCCACATTACATATATGGTCCACATTACATATATCCACCAACAAAACAGAACCAGACTGTGTTTAATATATGAATACAATTTATTAACATATATGCAAAAGATGACATACATTTAAAATGATAAAAAATAAAAAAACGGCACTAGAGTCACAACCGCAGAAGATGGGAGACGGCAGGATGGAAGTCAATACATGGAGTTCATAATATACAGGGGGAATAAGCACGGTATCTTAATGGTACAAAACATGTGGGACTAGTTGACAAGGACAGTCAAAGAATAAATAATCTTTACATTTCAAGAAGTGAAACCAATATACCACAAAAGTAATGATATAACCTGTGAAAAGACATGGAAAAGCTAACAATGTTAGACAAACCACACAAAAGGTCCTCCTGCCATGCAGACACACACCTGCCAGCTCCTACCCCAACGTACGTTTCGCCTGTGCTTCGTCAGGGGGCGTATATTCATAAAATTGTGTATGTAAGCTTACAAGACCTTACATACACAATTTTATGAAAATACACCAACTTTAATTTTTAACTCATACTTTAATTCCACTCCCATACCTACACTTAGTTTTTCTTTTCTTTCTATTATTCTCACATCTATACTTAATTTTCCTTTTCTTTCTATTTTTCTGTTACGGTCCAGTAACCATCTCTTACAATCACTACCTGATCTCCAGGTTTTTACACCGACCCTAAACGATAATGACATCACAGTACAGACACTATAAATAGTTTTATATTTTCTTCTTAACACATCCCCATTGCTACTGAAGAAAAGGCCCGAGGCCTTGAAACGCGTATAGCCATCCGATAATACACTGTATATCGATAATCAGAATCAACTTGCTATTCCGGCATTCGCAACTGCTGGATGCCCTCTGTGCGGTGACCATCGCATTACGCACGCAGTTGGCACTCTGTTCAGACACGAGGACGCCATCACAGATCACCACTCCCGCAACCAGCTCCGGAACACCCAATGGCAAACTAGAGTCCAGGACATCTACTTCAATAGGCTGGACGCCAGCCGTGCCAGCCCAGGACTCAGCCACCCAACTGCCGGACAGGCACTTACCCATCTGTGCCGACTGCTCAGCCGTGCCAGCCTATCCTGTCTCGTTCCTCCTAGGAGCCGGTGAGTGGTGCTGTGCACCGAACCCTATCATAAACAGCCGCTCAGACTCAGTACGATACCTCAGTGCAGCGCTTTCCTACGGTAACTTTGTATCACCTACCGACGACTGAACTGTGATAACATCTGTATACTGTCACATGAACTGTGTCAATATTGTTGCACTGCATCATTGCGGCAACTTTGTATCCTCAATCTATGAATGAACTGTGACAACCTGCCAGCTTATTATCACAGTGCACTTTTACTTCAATGCTGAACATTCTAGGCATTTTTTGATTGAACTATATAACAAATTGACCAACAAGCGCTTCAACCTAATGAATTTCATTTATACCAGAGACTGCCAATAACTGTTTTCGATATACAGCACATTACTATATTTTTACAATTTTATTACCATTTTTTTTCTTTTTTACCATTTTCTTGGACCCCTATACCCCATGCAAGGGCCCTGCTGAGGTTTAATAGGTTGTCCTATATTATATATCTTAATCAATTGTTGTATTTAATAAATACCATATATAACTTTTACTGGACCAATTCTTATTTTACCTATTTTTCTTACTTTCAAATTGTACCTTGAGGACTGGTTTCATATAAATTATGTTTATATACCTCCATATATTTGTAAATTACTTCTATTAAAAAATCTTAATCCTTCCTGTACTTATTAGCTTCTGAATACTACAGAGGAAATTGTTTTCTTTTTGGAATGCTCTCTGATGACATCACGACCACAGTTCTCTCTGCTGATGTTATTATAATAATAATGACACTTTAATTATTGTTGTCCTTAGTGGGATTTGAACCCAAGTCCTCAGCACTGCAAGGCAGCAGTGCTAACCACTGAGCCACCATGCTGCCCTTAGCATGCATCTGCCATGCATCTGCCATGCATCTGCCATGCATGGTTGCTAAAATGGACAGAGATGTCAGGAGAGAGCACTGTGTTCGTGATGTCATCAGTGTTCCAAAAAGAAAGGAATTTCCTCTGCAGCATTCAGCAGCTAATAAGTAGTGGAAGGATTAAGATTTTTTAATAGAAGTAATTTACAAATATGTTTAACTTTCTGCCACCAGTTGATTTAAAAGAAAAAATGTTTTCATCGGAGTACCCCTTCAACCCCCCCCCCCTGCTCATCATTAACCCCCCCTGCTCATCATTAACCCCCCCCCCCCGCTCATCATTAACCCCCCTGCTCATCATTAACCCCCCCCTGCTCATCATTAACCCCCCCTGCTCATCATTACCCCCTCCAAACCCCCCCCCCCTCATCATTCCCCCCTTCCAATCATTCCCCCCATCATTGCTCCCCCCTCTTCCTCCTTTTTCTATTTTTCATATTTCCTTACCTGGCCGCGCTCGGCAGGCTCAGGTGATGCGTCGGGTCTTGTGGGCTGTGAAGAGTTATGTCTCCTGCGGCTCCTCTGCACGGCGTCAGGGACGTCACTCGTCATTTCCTGCAGCGCTGGGGTGTAATGAAGAAAACTGCCCTGTAGGAAATGATGAGTGACGTCCCTGATGTCGTGCAGAGGAGCCGCAGGAGACGTCACTCGTCACAGCCCACATGACCCGACGCATCACCTGAGCCTGCCAAGCGTGGCCAGGTAAGGAAATATGAAATATAGGAAAAGCAGGAGGAGTCCGGGGCGGGCCCACAGGAGCCGCCGCTGGTCACTGATTTAACCCCTTAACGATGCAGGACGTATATTTACGTCGTGCGCCAGCTCCTGCGATATGAAGCGGGATCGCGCCGCGATCCTGCATCATATGGCGTCGGCCCCGGCGCTCATCAACGGCCGGGACCCGCGGCTAATACCACACATCACCGATCGCGGCGATGTGCGGTATTAACCCTTTAGAAGCGGTGGTCAAAGCTGACCGCCGCTTCTAAAGTGAAAGTGAAAGTGACCCAGCTGCTCAGTCGGGCTGTTCGGGACCGCCGCGGTGAAATCGCGGCATCCCGAACAGCTTGCAGGACACCGGGAGGGCCCTTACCTGCCTCCTCGGTGTCCGATCGGCGAATGACTGCTCCGTGCCTGAGATCCAGGCAGGAGCAGTCAAGCGCCGATAACACTGATCACAGGCGTGTTAATACACTCCAGTGATCAGGATGAGAGATCAGTGTGTGTAGTGTTATAGGTATCTATGGGACCTATAACACTGCAAAAAGAAGTAAAAAAAAAGTGTTAATAAAGGTCATTTAACCCCTTCCCTAATAAAAGTTTGAATCACCCCCCTTTTCCCATAAAAAAAAATAAAACAGTGTAAAAAAAATAAATAAATAAACATATGTGGTATCGCCGTGTGCGTAATTGTCCGAACTATAAAAATATATCATTAATTAAACCGCACGGTCAATGGCGTACGCGCAAAAAAATTCCAAAGTCAAGAAAAGCGCATTTTTGGTCACTTTTTATACCATTAAAAAATGAATAAAAAGTGATCAAAAAGTCCGATCAAAACAAAAATCATACCGATAAAAACTTCAGATCATGGCGCAAAAAATGGCGCATTTTTAAACGGGTATCATTTTAACCGTATGGACCTACAGAATAATGATAAGGTGTCATTTTTACCGAAATATGCACTGCGTAGAAACGGAAGCCCCCAAAAGTTACAAAATGGCGTTTTTTCTTCGATTTTGTCGCACAATGATTTTTTTTCCCGTTTCGCCGTGCATTTTTGGGTAAAATGACTAATGTCACTGCAAAGTAGAATTGGCGACGCAAAAAATAAGCCATAATATGGATTTTTAGGTGGAAAATTGAAAGGGTTATGATTTTTAAAAGGTAAGGAGGAAAAAACGAAAGTGCAAAAACTGAAAAACCCTGAGTCCTTAAGGGGTTAAAGTGGCTGCGGCCGGGCTATCGGTGGGCCCCGATCCGCTACTGAGCATCCCGCAGGGATGTCCCGAATGTGACGGGGCCCCCTGCGGGCACAAGGCCCGGAGCAGGTGCTCCATGAGTGTCAATGATGATCCGGCCCTGGGCGGCTGGTGGGGGGAGATCCCTTCATCATTGGTCCCTTTGCATGAATTCTTGGGGGATCCATCCCCCTCATCCCCCCCCGGTTCCTACACCCATAAATTAATAGTTGCTGAGTGGGGCCCCATTGTGACATGCTCGGTGTTCCACAGCAATCGCAGACAGGTAGCACTAGAACACATTGGATATACACTGCTCAAAAAGGGAACACTAAGATAACACATCCTGGATCTGAATGAATGAACTAACCGTATGAAATACTTTCGTCTTTACATAGTTGAATGTGCTGACAACAAAATCACACAAAAATTATCAATGGAAAGAAATCAAATTTATCAACCTATGGAGGTCTGGATATGGAGTCACACTCAAAATCAAAGTGGAAAACCACATTACAGGCTGATCCAACTTTGATGTAATGTCCTTAAAACAAGTTAAAATAAGTCTCAGTAGTGTGTGTGGCCTCCACGTGCCCGTATGACCTCCCTACAACACCTGAGCATTGTAATGACTCACGGCAGTTGGCAGGACGCTCACGGAGGTAGTGTATCCGCTGGACCTGTGTGGTAGATGACGCGAGCCGTGCCAGGGAGCGGAGTCTAAGGTACCGCTGTTTTTCACCAGAGCTCACCGCAAAGCGGGATGGTTTTGCTGCAGCAGGCGGCACCCAGGTTGCTACCCCTGGCACGACTCGACCACACAAGCAGCTGAGGTGATGCAAGGCACAGGAGGGATACAGCAACTCGTGGTCTGGATAGCAGTAGATCAGGGCAGGCAGTACAGGAGTGTAGTCTAGAACGTAGCAGGTGGTCAATGGGCAGGTGGCACTGGAGCAGGGTCAGGACACGAGAAGAGGGTCTGGACATGGCAGAGCAAACAAAGAATAAGCTTTCTCTAAGGCACAAGGCTAACAAAGATCCAGCAGGGAGTGAAGGGAGGTGCAGAAACTTATAAGTGAGGTGCAGGGGGAAACAATAATTAAGGGCGTACTGGCCCTTTAAATCTTAGAGCTCCGGCGGGGACACACACACTGGTGCTGAGAGAACACAGAAGGGATAGTGGAGAGCAGAGGTAAGTGATGGGCTGGGATTCGCATGCAGGCGTGTCCCGCAATGCGAAAGCCGGCCCCGCCGGCTGAGGGAGAGGAGGAAGAAGGAAAGCGCACACAGCCAGCGTGTCTGGCCTGAGCGCAGATCGTGACAGGCATGCTCCTGATGAGGTGGCAGATGGTCTCCTGAGGGATGTCCTCACAGACCTTGACTAAAGCATTTGCCAACTCCTGGACAGTCTGTGGTGCAACATGGCATTGGAGGATGGAGCGAAACATGATGTCCCAGATGTGGGGAACGGGCGGGCCAGTCCATATCATCAATGCCTTCCTCTTGCAGGAACTGCTGACACACTCCAGCCACATGAGGTCCAGCATTGTCTTGCATTTGAAGGAACCCAGGGCCAACCGCACCAGCATATGGTCTCACAAGGAGTCTGAGGATCTCATCTCGGTACCTAATGGCGGTCAAGCTACCTCTGGGAAGCACATGGAGGGCTGTGCAGCCCGTCAAAGAAATGCCACCCCACACCATTACTGACCCACCTCCAAACCGGTCATGCTGGAGGATGTTGCAGGCAGCAGAACGTTCTCCAGGGCATCTCCAGACTCTGTCACGTCTGTCACATGTGTTCAGTGTGAACCTGCTTTCATCTGTGAAGAGCACAGGGGGCCAGTGGCGAATTTGCCGATCTTGGCATTCTCTGGCAAATGCCAAACATCCTGCACGGTGTTGGGCTGTAAGCACAACCCCAACCCAGGGCCGGTTTTAGGCTTAGCGTGGCCCTGGGCAGTAGTCCCCCACATTAGGTGCAGTATACAGTAGTTCCCAAACATTAGATGCAGTATACAGAGGTCCCCCCATGTTAGGTGCAGTATACAGTAGTTCCCCCACATTAGGTGCAGTATACAGTAGTTCCCCCACAATAGATGCAGTATACAGTAGTTCCCCCACATTAGGTGCAGTATACAGTAGTTCCCCCACATTAGGTGCAGTATACAGTAGTTCCACCACATTAGGTGCAGTATACAGTAGTTCCCCCACATTAGGTGCAGTATACAGTAGTTCCCCCACATTAGGTGCAGTATAATTCCCCACATTAGGTGCAGTATACAGTAGTTCCCCCACATAAGGTGCAGTATACAGTAGTTCCCCCACATTAGGTGCAGTATACAGTAGTTCCCCCACATTAGGTGCAGTGTAGTTCCCACACATTAGGTGCAGTATAATTCCCCACATTAGGTGCAGTATAGTTCCCCCACATTAGGTGCAGTATAGTTCCCCCACAATAGGTGCAGTATAGTACCCCCCACATTAGGTGTAGTATGTTCCCCCACAGACATACAGCCTTCAGCCATATACAGTGTATGGCTGGAGGCTATATGCCTGTTTACTGCCCGACTTCAGTATTCCGACCACCGCTCCGGGGTCACAATCTACTGCTATGGACTATGGGCCATAGCAGTAGATCCCAGGAGCAGCGGTCGGAACACTGAAGATGACCGCAGGTCACTTACCATACCCGCGTGTCCTCCTCACTGCTCCGCTCCGCTGTAATGTTGCTATGGGCACACGCACGGGACGTGAGTGATGTCCCTGCGTGTGCTTCCTCCCAGCGGCCCCAGCATTTTTAAGGTTAATGCGGGGCCCCTGTGAGGTAAACGGGGCATCCTTGTGTCCTGAAAAGATTTTTCGGGACACAGGGATGTCCCAAATGTGACGGAGGCCCCCTGCGGGCACAGGGCCGGGAGCTGGTCACTGTTTTAAGGTGACCGCGGCCGGGCTGCTAATCTTTAACAAGAAGCCAATGCTGCGGCCACTTTAAAACAGTTGCCCCCCCCCCACTACTGAGCAGCAGGCAGGGGGCCCCCTGGGGGATGGGGGCCCTAGGCAATTGCCTGGTTTGCCCCGCCCTAACACCTGCCCTGCCCCCACCTGTGGACGTCAGGCCCTCATACCACCCTCATAGAGTCTGTTTCTGACCGTTTGAGTGGACACATGCACATTTGTGGCCTGCTGGAGGTCATTTTGCAGGGCTCTGGCAGTGCTCCTCCTTGCACAAAGGCAGAGGTAGCGGTCCTGCTGCTGGGTTGTTTCCCTCCTACGGCCTCCTCCATCTCTCCTGACGTACTGGCCTGTCTCCTAGTAACACCTCCATGCTCTGGACACTACGCTGACAGACAAAGCAAACCTTCTTGCCACAGCTCGCATTGATGTGCCATCCTGGATGAGCTGCACTACCTGAGCCACTTGTGTGGGTTGTAGACTCCGTCTCATGCTACCACTAGAGTGAAAGCACCGCCAGCATTCATGTTCCATTTGCACAACAGCATGTGAAATTGATTGTCAATCAGTGTTGCTTCCTGAGTGGACAGTGTGATTTCACAGAAGTGTGATTGACTTGGAGTTACATTGTGTTGTTTAAGTGTTCCCTTTATTTTTTTGAGCAGTGTTTTAAGAGACACACGCCTCTCAGTAAATCCAAGAGGTAATCTGTGGCCAATAAGCCACTCACACAGCTTAGTAAATCATTATCTTTTTAGTTAGAGAGAAAAACTTTTCTGCTTATAAAAGCTGGTTTTAACAAAGCATAACCTGGCAAGAAAACAGCAAGCTTTTATTCCATGTCCATTTTAGAAATGTGGTGGCAATGACAACAACAAATGTAAAAGGTAATGTCTATATATTTATTTATTTACATTTTCTTATTATAGCCTTGTCAGAAGTCATATCAGCATTCTTACCACATCACCCGAATCAACGGTTTTCTATTTTCTTTTATAATTTATTCAAAATAAAAATGACACAAAACTAAAAAAAAATTAAGATCTTTATTAAGCATTTTACATATTCTTATCTTAACAACCACACAACCTTATAATTTCGGCTCCATTTTTCTTCTCTTGTATTTTTCCTCTATCTCTGTTCGTAGCTACAGTGGGGAACAAAAGTTTGGGCACCCCAGGTAAAAATTTGTATTAATGTGCATAAAGAAGCCAAGGAAAGATGGAAAAATCTCCAATAGGCATCAAATTACAGATTAGACATTCTTATAATATGTCAACAAAAGTTGGATTTTATTTCCATCATTTAAACTTTCAAAATAACAGAAAACAAAAAAATGGCGTCTGCAAAAGTTTGGGCACCCTGCAGAATTTATGGCATGCACTGCCCCCTTTGCAAAGCTGAGACCTGCCAGTGTCATGGATTGTTCTCAATCATCATCTGGGAAGACCAGGTGATGTCACTCTCAAAGGTTTTAAATGCCCAGACTCATCTGACCATGCCCCAACAATCAGCACCATGGGTTCTTCTAAGCAGTTGTCTAGAAATCTGAAACTGAAAATAGTTGACACTCACAAAGCTGGAGAAGGCTATAAGAAGATAGCAAAACGTTTTCAGATGTCAATATCCTCTGTTCAGAATGTAATTAAGAAATGGCAGTTATCAGGAACAGTGGAAGTTAAAGCAAGATCTGGAAGACCAAGAAAAATATCAGACAGAACAGCTCGCAGGATTGTGAGAAAAACAATTCAAACCCACGTTTGACTGCGCAATCCCTCCAGAAAGATCTGGCAGACACTGGAGTTGTGGTACACTATTCCACTATAAAGAGATACTTATACAAATATGGAGGGGCATTTACTAATCTTTTACTATGTAGTCTGTTTTTTACCCTGTTTTTTTCTACTTCATTTTTGACTATGTGCGACAAATTTACTAAATTGTTGCACTGCATTAATAAATTTGGCACACATAGGCAAAAGTGGGAAATTTACTTCATGTAGTAGAAAAAATAGTCTGTTCCTTTTTCCTGCTGTCTGAATAGGTTTGGCTGCTGGTTTCCTTCTGGATCTTTTGTTTTTGAGTTTTTTTTTTTAGCTTTTTCACCACATCTAAATAATTCAATAACTACAGTGGTCCCTCAAGTTACAATATTAATTGGTTCCAGGAAAACCATTGTAAGTTGAAACCATTGTATGTTGAGACCATAACTCTATGGAAACCTGGTAATTGGTTCTAAAGGCACCAAAATGTCATCCAAAATAGGAAAAAGTGACAAAGAAAAATAAGTAGATAACTGATATAGATAAAGCAAATCCTTACATATAAAAGTAAGAAAGATCTGCTGGGAGCTGTAAATTACTGTCTATGTCAGTGTTTCCCAAGCAGGGAGCCTCCAGCTGTTGCAAAACTATAACTCCCAGCATGCCTGGACAGCCAAAGGCTGTCCGGGCATGCTGGGAGTTGTAGTTTTGCAAAAGATGGGGCCACCCTGCTTGGGAAACACTGGTCTATGTAGAGGACAGGAGCTTCTTCAGGGGTCCTGTACAGTACAGGCAATGTCCCAAACAAGTAATGGAGTCGCCCTCACCTGGTGTCCAAAAGAGCAGCTAACCCTGATACAGGTAAAGTGTACAGAACATGTAATACCAGACACCAGTCAGTGCATACACTTCAGTAATACAGGGGTTTTACCAGTGAATGCCCATTTTGATTGGTTGGTTCTTCCGGCCATTGACACGTTTCACAGATCTGGACTGTCTGTAGCATTGTATGTTGAGTCTGGTTTCAACTGACGATGGTCCAGAAAAGACCATTGTATGTTGAAACTATTGTATGTTGAGGCCATTGTAAGTTGAGGGATCACTGTAAATTGTAGTCATGGCTCAGAAGTGGTAAACGGTGTTTAGTGTGTGTGTGTGTGTGTGTTTATTACATTTTTTTAACTCAGTTTTTTTCTCCCTAAATGTACTTACACTTTTTTTTTTTTTTGGTTACTTCTTCTACAGATCTGTGTATCCTGTGGACTCCTTCGGATTCGGTGGACTACTTCGATGACCAGCATTTTTCTTTGCTTGATGTTAATAAAATGGTTAACGAGGGCTTGTGGGGGAGTGTTTTTTGTAATAATTTTTTTTTTAAACCTGTTGTGTTTTTTTTTTATTTTACTTTACTAGACAGGCTTAGTAGTGGAAGCTGTCTTATAGACTGAGTCCATTACTAAGCCGGGCTTAGCGTTAGCCACAAAAACAGCTAGCGCTAACCCCCAATTATTACTCTGGTACCCAACACCACAGGGGTGTCGGGAAGAGCCAGTACCAACAGGCCTGGAGCGTCAAAAATGGTGCTCCTGGGCCTAGGCGGTAACAGGCTGGCGTTATTTAGGCTGGGGAGGGCCAGTAACAATGGTCCTCGCCCACCCTGGTAACGTCAGGCTGTTACTGTTTGGTTGGTATTTGGTTGAGAATAAAAATAGGGGGACCCTATGCGTTTTTTTAATATATTTAATTATTTATTTAAAAAAAAAAAAAAAAAACGCATAGGGCCCCCCCTATTTTCATTCTCAGCCAAATACCAACCAAACAGTAACAGCCTGACATTCCCAGGGTGGGCGAGGACCATTGTTACTGGCCCTCCCCAGCCTAAATAACGCCAGCCTGTTACCGCTTAGGCCCAGGAGCGCCATTTTTGACGCTCCAGGCCTGTTGGTACCGGCTCTTCCCGGCACCCCTGTGGCGTTGGGTACCGGGGTAATAATAGGGGGTTAGCGCTAGCTGTTTTTGTGGCTAACGCTAAGCCCAGGTTAGTAATGGACTCTGTCTATAAGACAGCTTCCACTACTAAGCCTGTCTAGTAAAGTAAGAAAAAAACACAACAGGTTTTAAAAAATTTTTATTACAAAAAACACTCCCCCACAAGCCCTCGTTAACCATTTTATTAAAATCAAACAAAGAAAAACGCTGGTCATCGAAGTAGTCCACCGAATCCGAAGGAGTCCACAGGATACACGGATCTGAAATGAGAAGAAAACAAAAAAAATGGGTTAGTACATTTATTATCACCTGCTCACACATCTCCCGCCCCGCACGACTACAACTGCCAGCATGCCCTTACAGTAAGGACATGCTGGGAGTTGTAGTTGTGTGGTGCAGGAGATGTGTGGGCAAGTGACAAGCTTGTCCCCTGCCCCCAGCTGCAGGACTACAACTCCCAGCATGCCCTTACAGTAAGGTGGGGCGGAGGCCGGGCACAGTGTTTCCCAACCTGGGACTTGTAGTTTTGCAACATCTGGAGGCACCCTGGTTGGGAAACACTGGCCTAAAACAGTGTTTCCCAACCAAGGTGCCTCCAGATGTTGCAAAACTACAAGTCCCAGCATGCCTGGACAGTCAAAGGCTGTCTAGGCATGCTGGGAGTTGTAGTTTTGCAACATCTGGAGGCAACCTGGCTGGGAAACACTGGCCTAAAACAGTGTTTCCCAACCAAGGTGCCTCCAGATGTTGCAAAACTACAAGCCCCAGCGTGCCTGGACAGTCAAAAGCTGTCTAGGCATGCTGGGAGTTGTAGTTTTGCAACATCTGGAGGCAACCTGGCTGGGAAACACTGGCCTAAAACAGTGTTTCCCAACCAAGGTGCCTCCAGATGTTGCAAAACTACAAGTCCCAGCATGCCTGGACAGTCAAAGGCTGTCTAGGCATGCTGGAAGTTGTAGTTTTGCAACATCTGGAGGCAACCTGGCTGGGAAACACTGGCCTAAAACAGTGTTTCCCAACCAAGGTGCCTCCAGATGTTGCAAAACTACAAGTCCCAGCATGCCTGGACAGTCAAAGGCTGTCTAGGCATGCTGGGAGTTGTAGTTTTGCAACATCTGGAGGCAACCTGGCTGGGAAACACTGGCCTAAAACAGTGTTTCCCAACCAAGGTGCCTCCAGATGTTGCAAAACTACAAGTCCCAGCATGCCTGGACAGTCAAAGGCTGTCTAGGCATGCTGGGAGTTGTAGTTTTGCAACATCTGGAGGCAACCTGGCTGGGAAACACTGGCCTAAAACAGTGTTTACCAACCAGGGTGCCTCCAGATGTTGCAAAACTACAAGCCCCAGCATGCCTGGACAGTCAAAGGCTGTCCAGGCATGCTGGGAGTTGTAGTCTTGCAACATCTGGAGGCACCCTGGTTGGGAAACACTGTTTTAGGCCAGTGTTTCCCAACTGTTTTAGGCCAGTGTTTCCCAACCAGGGTGCCTCCAGCTGTTGCTAAACTACAACTCCCAGCATGCCCGGACAGCCAAAGGCTGTCCAGGCATGCTGGGAGTTGTAGTCTTGCAACAACTGGAGGCACCCTGGTTGGGAAGCTTGCGCAACTTACCGGCTTCCGTAGGATCGAGCGCTGCACGACACTGCCGCGCGACACTGCCGCGCAACGATCTCCGACAGCGATCGTCGCTGGAGCCTCGGAAGGGTAAGGGAACTTCTTCGCCGGTCCCCTTCAGCTGTTTAGTTTTGCAACAGCTGGAGGACTACAGTTTACAGACCACAAACCAGTGGTCTGCAAACTGTGGCCCTCCAACTGTTGCAAAACTACAACTTCCAGCATGCCTGGACAGCCAATGGCTGTCCAGGCATGCTGGGAGTTGTAGTCTTGCAACATCTGGAGGCACCCTGGTTGGGAAACACTGTTTTAGGCCAGTGTTTCCCAACAAGGGTGCCTCCAGCTGTTGCAAAACTACAACTCCCAGCATGCCTGGACAGCCAAAGGGTGTCCAGGCATGCTGGGAGTTGTAGTCTTGCAACATTTGGAGGCACCCTGGTTGGGAAGCTTGCGCAACTTACCGGCTTCCGTAGGATCCAGCGCTGCACGACACTGCCGCGCGAAACTGCCGCGCGACAGTGCCGCGCGACGATCTCCGTCACCGATCGTCGCTGGAGCCTCGGAAGGGTAAGTGAACTTCTTCGCCGGTCCCCTTCAGCTGTTTAGTTTTGCAACAGCTGGAGGACTACAGTTTACAGACCACACACCAGTGGTCTGCAAACTGTGGCCCTCCAGCTGTTGCAAAACTACAACACCCAGCATGCCCTGACAGCCAAAGCCTATGGCTCTCAGGGCAGGAGCCCGGGCTGACATTACAGTGCAGCCGCCCGGGCTCCTCATACGGTCTCCCCGCTACCCCCCCCCCACCTTGTCTCCCGCCCGGGCTCCTCATACGGCCTCCCCGCTACACCCCCCCCCCTTGTCTCCCGCCCGCGCCGCTCAGCTCCCGCTGCTACAAGACTACAACTCCCAGCGTGTCCTCACTGCAAGGCCATGCTGGGACTTGTAGTCTTGCAACAGCAGACAGATGGGAGTTGTGTGGCGCTGGCAGGTGAGAGGGGGGGGATGTAAATCACTGTAGTGACTGTAGTGTCCCGGTAGCGCAGTGAGGGTAGCGGGGAGAAAGTATGTCGGAGCCCGGGCGGCAGTAGCTTTTCCTGCTCCATGTTGGAGCTGGAGTAAAATTAGTCAATTTTTATGGCCGTTGTGACAGTTTATTGCGCAACTCTGCGACTGTCTCAGTTAATAAATTCCTGACCACTGCAAGTAAAAACTGAAAACTTGCGTAAATTAAGCGGGAATTTTTTTTTTTACTTTCTAGCTCTTGCTAGGGAAAGTCGCACAATTTATAGGGTAGGCGCAATTGCGACAATTTTGCGCCAAAAATAGTCAGAAAAAAATGACTAAACCCCTTAGTAAATGCCCCTCATGGTCTTCATGGAAGAGTCATCAGAAGAAAACCTCTTCTACGTCCTCACCACAAAAATCAGCGTTTGAACTTTGCAAATGAACATATAGACAAGCCTGAAGCATTTTGGAAACAAGTTCTGTGGACCGATGAGGTTAAAATTAAACTTTTTTTGCCAGAATGAGCAAAGGTACGTTTGGAGAAGGAGGGGAACAGAATTTAAAGGAGTACTCCGGTGGAAAACTTTTTTTTTTAATCAACTGGTGCCAAAAAGTTAAACAGATTTGTAAATTACTTCTATTAAAAAATCTTAATCCTTCCAGTACTTATTAGCTGCTGAATACTACAGAGAAAATTATTTTCTTTTTTGGATTTCTTTTCTGTCTGTCCACAGTGCTCTCTGTTGACACCTCTGTCCGTGTCAGGAACTGTCCGAAGCAGGAGAAAATACCCATAGGAAACATATCCTGCTTTGGACAGTTCCTGAAATGGACAGAGGTGTCAGCAGAGAGCACTGTGGACAGACAGAAAAGAAATCCAAAAAGAAAAGAATCTCTTCTGTAGTATTCAGCAGCTAATAAGTACTGGAAGGATTTACATTTTTTAATAGAAGTCATTTACAAATCTGCTTAACTTTTTGGCACCAGATGATTAAAAAAAAAAAAAAAAAAAAGAATTCCACCGGAGTACCCCTTTAACCTCTTCATGACCCAGTCCATTTTCACCTTAGGACCTGGGCATTTTTTGAAAATCTGACCACTGTCACTTTAAACATTAATAACTCTGGAATGCTTTTACTTATCATTCTGATTCCGAGACAGTTTTTTCGTGACATATTCTACTTTATGTTATTGGTAACATTTCCCTAATATTTGCATCCTTTCTTGGTAAAAAATCTAAATATTTCATGAAAATTTTGAAAATTTAGCATTTTTCTAACTTTGAAAGTCTCTGCTTGAAAGGAAAATGGATATTCCAAATAAATTACATATTGATTCACATATACAATATGTCTACTTTGTGTTTGCATAAAAAAAATTGACAAGTTTTTACTTTTGGAAGACACCAGAGGGCTTCAAAGTTCAGCAGCGATTTTCCAATTTTTCTCAAGATTTTCAAAATCGTAATTTTTCAGGGCCCAGTTCAGGTTGGAAGTGGATTTTAAGGGTCTTCATATTAGAAATACCCCATAAATGACCCCATTATAAAAACTGCACCCCCCAAAGTATTCAAAATGACATTCAGTAAGTGTTTTAACCCTTTAGGTGTTTCACAGGAATAGCAGCAAAGTGAAGTAGAAAATTTTAAATCTTCATTTTTTACACTCGCATTTTCTTGTAGACCCAATTTTTGCATTTTTACAAGGGGTAAAAGGAGAGAAATCACCCTAAAATTTGTAACCCAATTTCTCTCGAGTACGGAAATACCTCATATGTGTATGTCAAGTGTTCGGCGGGCGCAGTAGAGGGCTCAGAAGGGAAGGAGCGACAATGGGATTTTGGAGAGCGAGTTTTTCTGAAAGGGTTTTTGGGGGGCATGTCCCATTTAGGAAGCCCCTATGGTGCCAGAACAGTGGACCCCCCACATGTGACCCCATTTTGGAAACTACACCCCTCATGGAATTTAATAAGGGGTGCAGTGAGCATTTACACCCCACTGGCGTTTGACAGATATTTGAAACAGTGGACTGTGCAGATGAAAAATTTTATTTTTCATTTTCACAGACCACTGTTCCAAAAATCTGTCATACACCAGTGGGGTGTAAATGCTCACTACACCCCTTATTACATTCCGTGAGGGGTGTAGTTTCCAAAATGGGGTCACATATGGATATTTATTGTTTTGCGTTTGTCAGAACTGCTGTAACAATCAGCCACCCCTGTGCAAATCGCCTCAAATGTACGTGGTGCACTCTCCCTTCTGGGCCTTGTTGTGCGCCCCCAGAGCACTTTGCGCATACATATGGGGTATCTCCGTACTCGGGAGAAATTGCATTACAAATTTAGAGGGTCTTTTTTCCCTTTTACCTCTTGTGAAAATGAAAAGTATAGGGCAACACCAGCATGTCAGTGTAAAAAAAATATTTTTTTACACTAACATGCTGGTGTAGACCCCAACTTCACCTTTTCATAAGGGGTTAAAGAAGAAAAAGCCCCCCAAAATTTGTAAGGAAATTCCTCCCGAGTACGGCGATACCCCATATGTGTCCCAAAACTGTTGCCCTGAAATACGACAGGGCTCCAAAGTGAGAGCGCCATGCGCATTTGAGGCCTGAATTAGGGATTTGCATAGGGGTGGACATAGGGGTATTCTATGCCAATGATTCCCAAACAGGGTGCCTCCAGCTATTGCAAAACTCCCAGCATGCCTGGACAGTCAATGGCTGTCCGGCAATACTGGGAGTTATTATTTTGCAACAGCTGGAGGCTCAGTTTTGGAAACAGTAGCGTACCAGACGTTTTTCATTTTTTGGGGGAGGGGGGGGGCTGTGTAGGGATATGTGTATATGTAGTGTTTTTTACTTTTTATTTTAGGTTAGTGTAGTGTAGTGTTTTTAGGGTACAGTCACATGGGCAGAGGTTCACAGCAAGTTTGCCGCTGGAAGTTTGAGCTGCAGCGCAAAATTTGCGCCATCTCAAACTTGCAGCACTCACTGTAAACCTCCGCCCATGTGACTGTACCCTGTACATTCACATTGGGGGGAGGGGGCAAACATCCAGCTGTTGCAAACTCCGAGCATGCCCTTTGGCTGTCCGTGCATGCTGGGAGTTGTAGTTTTGCAACAGCTGGAGGAACACTGGTTTGGAAACACTAAGTTAAGTAATAAACTTTCAAGTGTTTTGCAACCAAACTTAGTGTTTCCAAACCAGTGTGCCTCCAGCTGTTGCAAAACTACAACTCCCAGCATGCATGGTCTGTCAGTGCATGCTGGGAGTTATAGTTTTGCAACAATTGCAACAGCTGGAGGCACTGAGGTAGGAAACGGACAATGTTTCCCAACTAGTGTGCCTCCAGTTGTTGCAAAACTACAACTCCCAGCATGCCCAGACTGCCCAGGCATGCTGGAAGTTGTAGTTCGGCAATATCTGAAGGATCAGATGTTGCCGAACTACAACTTCCAGCATGGTTGGGCAGTCTGGGCATGCTGGGAGTTGTAGTTTTGCAACATCTGGAGGTCCACAGTTTGGAGACCACTGTATAATGGTCTCCAATCTGTGCTCTTCCAGATGTTAAAGAACTACAACTCCCAGCATGCCTGGACTGTCTGGGCATGCTGGGAGTTATAGTTTTGCAACATCTGGAAGAGCACAGATTGGAGACCATTATACAGTGGTCTCCAAACTGTGGACCTCCAGATGTTGCAAAACTACAACTCCTAGCATGCCCAGAAAGCCAAAGGCTGTCTGGGCATGCTGGGAGTTGCAGTTTTAAAACTCCCAGAGGCAGCAGTGAGATCGCTTTACGGCGATCTCACTGCTGCCAATGAAGATGCCGCACTGCTGCCGGAAACTCACCTCCGGGACGCAGCGCCGCCGGGACCGCATGGAGGACGCCGGGACCGCTCGGGACACCGCATGGCCGGGTAAGTGACGCCGGGGGACGGGTCAGGGACACTTAGCAGAGCGGTGTGTGTCCAGATCCCCGTGATCGGGACTCACACACCGCGCTGTTAAGTATTCTCATAGCGAAATGCTGCTATCAGCTAGTCAGATTTGACTAGCTGATAGCAGCGATTGCTGGGGGGGGGTGGGGGATGAACCCCCCCGTGGTCGCATGGTAAGATGGATGGCTATCAGTGATAGCCACCATCTTACCGGGAGCTGCGGGATGCCGCGAGTAGCGGCAAAAATGTTCATGACGTACCTGTATGTCATGGGTCGGGAACACCTTGCCACCCATGACGTACAGGTATGTCATAGGTCGGGAAGGGGTTAATGAAAAGAACCTCTGGCCAACTGTTAAGCATGGGGGTGGATCAATCATGCTTTGGGGTTGTATTGCAGCCAGTGGCACAGGTAACATCTCACGAGTAGAAGGAAAAATGGATTCAATAAAATTTCAGCAAAATTTGGATGCTAACTTGATGCCATTTGTGAAAAAGCTGAAGTTAAAGAGAGGATGGCTTCTACAAATGGATAATGATCCTAAACACACCTCGAAATCCACGGCAGATTACATCAAGAGGCATAAACTGAAGGTTTTGCCATGGCCTTCAAAATCTCCTGAACTCAACATAATTGAAAATCTATGGATAGACCTTAAAAGAGCAGTGCGTGACAGACAGCCCAGAAATCTCAAAGAACTGGAAGACTTTTGTAAGGAAGAATGAGCAAAGATACCTCAAGCAAGAACTGAAAGACTCTTGGCTGGCTACAAAAAGCATTTACAAGCGGTGATACTTGCCAAAGGGGGCAGTACAAGATATTAACTCTGCAGGGTGTCCAAACTTTTGCAGATGCCATTTTTTTGTTTTGTTATTTTGAAAGTGTAAATGATGGAAATAAAATCTAACTTTTGTTGACATATTATAAAAATTTCTAATCTGTAATTTGATGCATTTTGGAGATTTTTCCATCTTTCCTTGGCTTCTTTATGCACATTAATACAAATTTTTACCTGGGGTGCCCAAACTTTTGATCTCCACTGTATACTGGCATTTTGTATAATTTTATAACATCTTGAGCCTTCTTTATAATATTTCAGAATCCTTAATCTTAAAGGATATCTTTCATTTATATTATAATCTTGCAAAAAGGTTTTCTTTGTATACCACTGGATCTTCTTAAAGGGGTACTCCACTGCTCATCATTTGGAACAAAATGTTCTAAACGCTTAGAGCCAGCGCCGGGAGCTCGTGCCCTTATAGCCCCACCGGCTGTCACGCTCCCTCCCCTAGACTTGCATAGAGGGGGCGGGGCTATGACGTCACGAGCTCCCGCGCCGGCTCTAAGCGTTCGGAACATTTTGTTCCACACGTTGAGCAGCGGACTACGCCTTTAAATCCCTATAACTTTTTTTTCTTCCTTTTAAATGGGTACTCCGGCAGGGCTGCCATCAGACATTTTGAGGCCCCTCACACAGCTCAAGGCCTGAGCCCCAGACCTTCCAACACCTCATGGCTGTCCCCCGGGCATGCCTGCTATCTTCCCCATCATCTATGAAAAAAAAATGTAAACACAGGACAAGAAAAACAAGATCCCTTGAGTTCAATGAGTAAGGAAAGAAAAAGGAAATATCACCATACATATTACCATCATACTGTTACTGACCAAATCCTGTATACTACAGAGCTTAAAGGGGTACTTTGCTACTTTACTTCTTGTCCCCTATACACAGGATAGACAGTTTCTGATCGCAAGGGGTCCGACCACAGAAACCCCTCAGGATTTCCTGCATGGCGCTCTCCTAGCGCATTCATCTCTATGGAAGAGGCAGAGATACATGAGCGCTGTAGATAACCCCGCTTCATGTGCAAAAGGAGCCAGGGCGCTGTGCAGGATCCCCTTAGGGTCAGACACTTATCACCTATCCTGTGGATAGGGGATAAGGAGTAAAGTAGCAGAGTACTCCTTTAACAAATTTGTTTTGAATCTAGGAGCCAGGATAAAAAGGATTATTATTTTTTTTTTTTTTCAACAACCAGCGCAATGTTTCAGTTTTTGAGAGGTGGTTGTTTAAACATGTTCTTTCACTATTTTGCACAGGGACCTGGGTAACTATTCCTGAGACCCCCTCCGGTCACTGTGTCATCTGTCAGTCTCAGGACCTGTGTGTGCAGCTGTAGCTGAGGTGCGCAGGTCCTGAGTTTTGACAGGCTGACACAGTGGCTGATCTGTATGTGTGTCGGGGACTCCTGCCCTCCAGCCACTGCAGGGGGGTGCCCCTTGGGAGCTCGGGCCCCTTACTGGGGTACTGGCTGTACCCCCTGATGGAGGCCCTGTACTCCAGTGGAAAACATTATTTTTTTCTATTAAACTGGGGCCAAAAAGTTAAACAGATTTGTAAATTACTTCTATTTAAAAATCTGAATCCTTCCAGTACTTATCAGCTGCTGTATGGCCCAGAGGAAGTTGTATAGTTCTTTTCTGTCTGACCACAGTGCTCTCCGCTGACACTCTTTTTTATTATAAAAATACAAAACAATTCCAAAAAACAAAAACACAAAACAAGCTTAACCAGCTACAACAGAAATGTAAAATAAAATAAAACCCTGCCTAACCGGCCAGCCCAGCTTTAATAAATTCTAAAATATACCAAACTACAACTATACTATACCTATACACCTAAGCAAACTATGAAATTCACACTCACACACATAACATTAAAAAAAAAAAAAAAAAATTAAAAAAAAAAAAAAATATATATATATATATATATATATATATATATATATTAAAAATTTAATTAGCTCAACTTGGCTAATTAAATGAAATAAATTAAACCAACATAAAATTCTGCACCACCTGGCTATAACTCAAAATCATCCATACTTGGGAAAATAAATAAATAAATCAAGCAACAGAAAACATAACACACGCATAATCTCCAAAACTAACAAACACACACACACACATATTGAGAATGAACATAACAACAGCACAACTTGGCTTATCAAAAAAAAAAATAAAATAAATAAATATATATATATATATATATATATATATATATATATATAAAAAAAAATAACAAGTTTTTAAAAAAAAGTTATATATACACAGACAAAAACACCTACATATAATAATAATAATAATAATAATAATAATAATACATAACTACAACTGGTCCGACTGCCCTTTTCTTATGGCTAATGCAACAATATAAAACAAAATACATAACACAATATACCAACAAATAAATAATATAAAACAATATACATAGCACAGTATACATACAAATATAATAAATGTGCCTCACAAAAATACCTACAAAAACCCTAAAATAAATCCTACACTAAAACTGTGGGTACATGGGTCAGTCCATAACAGTTCGTACAGTTCTTAAGTCCAGTCCTTAACTGGATATAAATATAAATATAAATAAATAAATAAACACAAATACCCCCTCCCCACCTAGCACTCCAACCAACCAACTAAATACAACCTTATATACAAGACCACAACCCAATTTAGGCCCAAGTTCAGTGCCTGTAAGCCCTTCATACCATATCAGCTGTAAACAAAACAAAAAGCTATGATGCACATGCAACAGCCCACCACCAGGGAGAAGGATGGCAGATCTGATACACTGAAGAAATTTAAACTCTTTCCCTAATTCCCCCTACTATTCTCCCTAATTCTATCCCTTCATTAAAACTGACCCTACTATCACCCTATCTCTATCCCTGTATGCCTGTCCCTAACCAAAATAAAGGTACTCTACCAAAAAGGTCTAGTACCTAGGGCACATGAAAAGAAAACCCTCTCCATAGGAGAGAAGCCCTACTGGTACCAAGACTGCCATACTCCAAAGACCTGATCTTCCCGAGGTCACCGGTGATGTTCCTACAGACCTCCACCTCGGAGAGGACTTTCTGCTGGGTGGACACTAAACACTGTGCATTCCACGTGTGATACCTAACCACTAAGCTGACTAAAAATAAAGTGCCCCGATCTCGGCCACCGAGGGTCCTGAATGCCCCATAAGCCCACTCCGGATAGGTAAGGCCGGCAAGTTGACTCCAGCCGATGGAAGCGCCCACCCGGTTGTAGACCCCTACGTTAAAGGGACAATGAAGCAGGAAGTGGTCCATGCTTTCCAGCGTGTCCACACACTCTTCTCGGGGACACCTCCGGTCATCAGAGTTCCTGTACTTCAGGTTGTCCCTTACACCTAGCTTCCCCTGAAAGCAGCGCCAGGCCAAGTCCCAAAACTTCTGGGGGATCCTTTTCAAGTTTAAAAGATACAACCCCACCCTCAGATCCCGACCTGGGCAGTCCCTGAGCACCAGAGGCTTCTGGAAGTGGGTCAACAGAACCCGTTTGTCAAGGAACTGCCTTGACTGGGTCCTGATCTCCCACACTCCCAGACCCCACCGACGTATCGCCTTCAGAGTCGAGGTAGCGTAAGCCGGAAGATATCCATGTGGTGTACGGAGGTCCTTCACTTGCCCTCCTCTCTCCCATTCCTGGAAGAAAGGCCGAAACCATTCCCTGCAGGAGAGTACCCACGGAGAAGCCCTCTCTTTCCAGAGGTTCGAGATGTTAGCTTTCAAGGTGTTGGTTAAGAACACCACAGGGTTTACCATAGATAAACCCCCTAGTCTCCTCGTACGGTACGTAACCTCCCTCTTGACTAGGTTCAACCTGTTCCCCCATAACAGTTGGAAAAACAGGCTGTAGACCCTAGTGTAGTAAGCATCTGGCAAGATACATACACTGCCCAGATAGATAAACAAGGGGAGCAGGTATGATTTGATCAGGTGCACCCTTTCCCTGAGGGTCATAGACCAACCCTTCCACTTATTCACCCTCTGAGTGGCATCATGGAGCTTACCGTCCCAGTTTTTGGTGGAATAATCATCCTGGCCGAATGTGATGCCCAGAATTTTTGCTGAGTCTTGGGGCCCTGGGAGGGTGTGCGGGAGATCAAACGTGGGATCCCCCCCTCCCAGCCAGAGACTTTCACACTTTTCCCGGTTGATCTTGGACCCGGATGCCTCCGAGTAGCACTCCACCTCTGACATCACCACATCGACCTCCTCCCTCGAGGAGACGAAAATAGTGACATCATCAGCGTACGCCACCACTCTCTGGGTGACATCCAGCTCCACCAGACTCATCCCGACTCCCGCCAACGGCCCACGATCTACCCTCCGGACGAAGGGATCAATCGTGAACACGTATAAAAGCGGGCTCAAAGGACAACCCTGACGGACTCCGGACCCCACCTCAAAAGAGCGGCCAGACCACCCGTTCACCAGTGGGAAACTCTCTGCCCCGGCATACAAGATCTTAAGCCAATTCACGAAAGTACTCGGTAAGCCATACCTCAGGAGGACGGACCAGAGGTACTCGTGGTTCACCCGATCAAATGCTTTGGCCTGATCCAAGGACAGTAAGTACCCCTTCCAGAGACCCGCACTACTCCGCTCCACTGCCTCCCGGACACTGAGGACAGCACTTAAGGTGCTTCGGCCTGGAACAGAGCAGTGCTGAGCCCCCGAAAGGAGCCGGGGTGCAAACTTCACCAGCCGATTAAACAGTATCTTGGCCAGAAGCTTCCTGTCCGTATTGAGAAGAGCTATGGGCCTCCAATTCTCAATACGGCTAGGATCTTTACCTTTTGAGAGAAGAATCAGGGCCGACCTCCTTATTGACTTTGGCAGAGTGCCCGAGGAGAGACACTCATTGAATACCTTGGTCAAGAGGGGAGCTAAAGACTCCTTAAAGGTCTTATACCACTTGGATGTTAAGCCATCCGGACCTGGCGACTTCTTGGGGGCGAGCCCCTCAATCGCCAGTCTCACTTCCTCTTCCCTGATATCTTCTGCCAAAACATCAAGAGAGGGGTCTACCCCTGGCTAAGGAATGGTTTCAGCCAGGAAAGCCGACATCCTGTCTCGATCTAGATCCTTCCTCCCCAAGAGGTGCAAGTAGAAAGATCTGACGACCTCCAGGATCCCTGATCTGGACCGATTCAGGGATCCCGTACTATCAACCAGTCCACTTGAGACTACTTTACTACTCACTGACATCTTGCAGTTCCTGTAAGGGTCGGGCGAGCGGTACTTCCCGAAATCCGTCTCAAAAACCAAAGATGCGTGCCTATCGTACTGACACCTCATCAGCAAGGACTTCACTCTGGAGATATCCTCCCGACTACCTCCAGTCGATACAAGGAGCTCGAGTTTCCTACTCAGACCCTGATACAAGCGATACCTGTTCAGGGACCTGAGGCTCGAGAGCTGGCGGAAGAACCCCGCAACCCGCTTCTTGAATATCTCCCACCACTCTGACTTCCTACTGCAAAGGCCCAGTAAAGGTACCTGACTCTGAAGAAAATCCTCAAAGGACTGTCTTATCTCTGCTTCCTCCAGGAGGGACGAATTCAGCTTCCAATAACCTTTACCCATCCGGGGGGTCTCTGAAATATTCAAGGAAAACAAAATCATACAGTGATCAGAGAACTCCACCTCAACCACGGACAATGCGGAAGAGACGGCTTCCTCCTTCAAATAAAACCTATCTATCCTAGACCTGCGACTACCTTGATGATAGGTGAAACCCGCGTGGCCTGAGGGGCTCCGGATGTGGGCATCCTCTAGGCGAGCTTCCCTAACTATATTATTAAGGACCACACTATCGCAATCCAGCGGACCATTGGAGCCTCTCCTATCTTGGGACCTCGTGACATTATTGAAGTCCCCTCCAAAGATCACCTGCCGGCTTGTAAAAAGGAAGGGCTTAATCCTCATAAAAAGATTTTTACGGCCCAGCTTAGTTTGTGGGGCATAGATGTTTATGAGCCGGAGCTCTTGTCCCTTCATGAGGACATCTAAGATCAGGCACCTCCCCATTTCTAACTCAATAACCCGTCTGCATTCAACCGGAACGGTAAAAAGGACCGCCACCCCACTATACGGCTCAGCCGCAAGAGACCAGTGGGAGGGCCCGCGCCTCCACTCTCTTCTGGCTTTCACCAGAGAGACTAGATCTGACAACCTGGTCTCCTGTAAAAAGAAAATATCGGCTTCAACACGGCCAAGAAAATCGAAGGCTGCGAATCTAGCCGTATCAGACTTTATACTGGCACAATTAATAGATGCCAGCGTCAGTGGGGTGAGTGCCACCATCATGGGTGATTGAGTTAGACGGCCACACCTTTACTTCTGCTTCCCCTTCTTTTTCGCCCCCTCATCCCCTGAAGAAGAGGAAAGGGCAGGACCACTTTTGGACCTTTTCTTAGATTCTGATTGGTCCATGTGGTCCCCGTCTCCATCCGGCCCCAGTCTAGCCTTGCCCTCCGAGGAAGATGCCTCCGCAGGACAGGGCCCAGTTCCCCCCAGAGGCTCTCTCATCCTAGGCACCCCGCCCTCACCTTCCCCCTCCAAGGAGGGGGAGGAGATGGTATCGAGGACGAGGTACCGGTTTGACAGGTCAATCAGAGGGGGGGCAGTCAGGCTTCCGTTTTGGACCTGGTCCGTAGTACAAGGCTTAACAGAGGGCTCCGACCTCTTCTTTCTCCCTTTCCTTTTGCCCTTGTCTTTCTTTTTTGGCCTTTCCCCACTCTCCTCATCCACACTTTCATAGTGGGAGGAATCAGAAGGGTCGGCCATTTTGCCTTCCTCTCTGCGCAGCCTCCTGATCTCCTCATCCAGCACGTTCTCCCCCAGGGCTTCAGTGGTTACAGGGCCAGCTTCAGGAGCAGGGGCCGGAGCTACCCCAGTCACCTGGGCACTCTCCAGCTCCCTACTCCTCCTACGATTTTCCTCCCGCCTTAGTTTGGCGGGGCCCTTTTTCCTCGTCACTAGCCCTGTTATGCCCCCATCCCTGCTCGTACCCTCCCCAGCCGGGGCAACTTTACACCTCTCCCCGGCCGGAGCGGCCCCAGCACGGGCGAAGGCGCTTGGACAACGGCTGAAAGGGTGCCCGAGGACACCACACAGGTGGCACCGGATCTGTCTGCAGGATGCAGCCAGATGACCCACCCCACCACACAAAGCACAAACCTGTACAGTACAGGCTGCACTAAAATGGGTGGGGCTACCGCACCTGTGACAGACCTTAGGCTGCCCCTGGTAAAAGACCTGGATTCTGTCACGTCCAAGGAAGGCAGCTGACGGAATGTGGGCAACTGTACTACCTGAACGCTTGAGTTTGACGGAAAACGTCCAGGCCTCAGACCAGATCCCGTGCTCATCTAGATTTTTCTTGGGCATGTCCGTCACATCCCCATACCGTCCCAGCCAGGTCATGAGGTCATAGCAGGAGAGTGACTCGTTACGAGTCAAAACGGTCACTTTCTTGACTGAGTTCTGACGGGAAATAGCCTTTACAGCAAAATCCCGCCAGCCGGGCTCATTCTTCACCACTTCGTAGTTCGACCAGAAGAGTTCAAGACCCTCCGGTCGAACAAAACTGACGTCAAATTCGGACGAACCATAGGGGTGAATCAGGGCAAAGATGTCACTCGCCCTGAATTCCATCTGGAGGAGGAGCTCAACCACTTTAGCGCGAGGGGGGCACACATCCTTGCCCCTCCAAATCAGACGGACCACGTTCCTACTGTTATTGTCCTGCCCGGGTGTCGGGAGGGACCAGACCACCTCCCCATTCTGCTCTCGGAATGCCCCCAAACCGTGCCTCTCTATCCAGAAAGACAGGTCGACCTCACCCCTTCCCTCTACCTCGACTGACCTGTCGCCCCTACGTAGAGCCTCCAGGAGGCGCTGCTGCAAGTGACCCCCGGGGCCGGATGGAGAGGGGGACCCCCCGGCAGCGACATGAGCATAGCTCCTAGGAGCAGTCACTACCGGGGGGGCAGCCGAACCAGACCCAGACTCAGACCCAGGACCACCATTCACACCACTACACCCACCAACATTCACACCACAATTCTCATCATCCATACCAGACTTTGTATTCATACCACCACTACTCCCACCATTATTCACTCCACTAACACTCCCACATGCACTCTTCTCATTCACAACACTACCACACCCATCATCCTCACCCCCTACACTCGCGTCGTGCCTAACATATCCTGGGCTGGCTGGGACTTGTAGTACTGCCGGTTTTAACAGAGTCTTTTTTGCTGGCTTTGCTGTTGCTGGGGTCGACTCTGATGGCTCCTCCTCCATGGGCGATGTTACTGCCTGAGCCTGGGGCTGCCCCTCTAAGCGCACCCCAGCTCCTCCCACAACGCCATCACCATGTCTTCCCGATTGCACGGGCTCTGAGGCTGGCACTGGCACTCGGACACTCTCCCCCCTCACAGGAGAGTGCCCCGCAGCACCCACAGAACACACAGACCAACCGTTTTCCACTCCCGATGCCCGGACACTCCCCCCCCCCCCCCTCACAGAGGAGTGCCCTGCAGCGCCGGTAATGTCCACGGCACTCGGGGGACCGCCCCCCAAGCACACAGACATATCACTTATCTGGACACTCCCCCCCCCCTCACAGGGAAGTGCCCCTCAGTGCCAGCAACACCTGGGGAACCGCTCCCCGAGCAAACAGTAGCATAGCTTGCCCCTGGTGCCTGGACACGCCCCCCACCACCCTGGGGCGCTCCCGCAGCACCAGGGCTGCTCACCTTAAGCCCAATAGGACTTGCTGGCTCTATAGCGTCCTCTGCAGTCTTGGACACCATGCTGTACCCCCCTTTCTGGCCCTGCTTCACCACAGAAACGGGGACTGGCAGTTTGGAGGGCCCAGCAGTCTGAACCAACTTTACAGCTGGCCCGGACTGCTGGAAAGGACGAAACACATAAGTCACTGTCTCCTGAACCTTCTGCCTTTTCTTCCTTTTCTTTACTAGATCATCTTTACCGAGATCCTCACCAAAGGTAAAATCCTCCATACGGGTAGGGGACTCCTGCTGTATAATGGCTTGCAGCAAACCCCCACTGGCCAGCTCCTCCTCACCGCTCTCCTCTGTCTCCCCATCACTGGAGAGTAGCGCCACCTGGGCGGGCTCAGGGTAGCTATCTTGGGGGGGCTGGGGCTCACACACACTAGGGGTGGCATCCATTTCACTTCCCACAGCCGACTCTCCGCCATCTTCCTCCCCTCCTTCCTCCTCCTCCTCACTGCTCTCCTGAGGGCAGCATGCACCATACTTCCTTTCCTTGAATCTCTCCTCATTAACCAGTTTTTCTTTTAGGAATCCTGCCCCCTCAGAGATTTTTCTTTTGGCCTCCTCCACCTCTATCTTCAGAGCCCGCACCTGGGCAGTGAATTTCTGCCTCTTACCTGTAGGGCCCTGGTCAGCCTGGTAGCGGGCAAACCTCAGGTCCTCTCTCAGACTCCTCAGCTTCCTGCCCAGCTCTTCGTACTCTGCCATCTTTGCTTGTATCCTTGAGCCATATGTCGCCAATGACTCCCTTGGTCCCCGTACCCCCCATTGCTGGGGTTCCGGGGTAACAGAAGGACCGCTGGTCTCTGCTGATGCCTTATGTCCCTCTGATCCGGTCAGGGGAGTGGGCTCCACATTTCTGCGGGCCCTGCTGGAACGTCTCACCCCGACCTTGAATCCGGCTGTAGACACTTTATTCCCCCCTCTCGCCAGCCGGGAATGAGAGGTAGAAGCCCGAGACTCCATGCAGGAAAGCCCTCCCAAGGAGCCTGCCACGCTCCTGGGAAAGCCCGATGTAAAAACCTGCTTCTCTGCCTGGAAGTCTGGAGAGCAAATGGAGCCACACTCGACAGCTGCACACACTGAAACCACAGGATGTGCTCTCTGCTGACACCTCTGTCCATGTCAGGAACTGTCCAGAGCAGGAGAGGTTTGCTATGGGGATTTGTTCCTGCTCTGGACAGTTCCTGACACAGACAGAGGTGTCAGCAGAGAGCACTGTGGTCAGACAAAAAGAACAACTCAACTTCCCCTGAAGCATACATCAGCTGATAAGTACTGAAAGGATTAAGATTTTTAAATAGAAGTAATTTACAAATCTGTTTAACTTTTTGGCACCAGTTGATTAAAAAAAAAAAAATTCCCTCCAGAGTACCCCTTTAACCTCTATTTTCTTCTTACATTCTTGTTGTTTGAATCTCTTTGTCTTAGTGTATTGCTTTTTTGAAGTTACTTGGCTGACAACCACCTCTTCCTCTGTTTCTTTTTGACAACTTTGCTTTTTGTGTCATCCCCAGCACAAGATTGATACACTTCTCCTGTACACTCCTCTTTATTTTGACCAGAAGTTTTACCCTACTTACGAAAAATAAAAAATAAAAGTTATCTTTAGAATTCTTGTTTACTATCAGGATTCCTCCGAAAAGTAACTTTAAATTTCCATTTACATGTTTAAAATCCACACTTGTATATTTTTCCCAAATGTTTAAGTTTTTCACAACATCTTATCAAAATAACAACAATTTTCTTTTCTGATAATGTATATCCCCTTAGGGACTCAGCCTATTTTCACCGACTCTATTTTCACCGACTTTTTTGTGTTACCAATTGTACTTTGCAATGACCTCACTTATTTTAGAATATAACCTGCGGCGAAACCCCCAAAAAATTATTTGTGGGGTGAAATAAAAAAAACACACCATTTTGTAACTTTTGGGGGCTCCTGTTTCTACGCAGTGCACCTTATCTTTATTCTGTAGGTCCAAATGGTTACAAGGATACCCAATTTATGTAGGTTTTATTTTATTTTAATACTTTAAAAAATTATAAACTGCATGCACCAAAATTAGTATGTTTAAAATTGGCATCTTATGACCCCTATAACTTTTTTATTTTTCAATATATGGGGCGGTATGAGGGCTCATTTTTTTGTGCTGTGGTCTGTAGTTTTTATTGGTACCATTTTTGTTTTTATGGGACATTTTGATCGCTTTTTATTAATATTTTTATGGTATATGAAGTGACCAGAAATGCACAATTTTAGACTTTGGTATTTTTTTTCGTGTACGCCATCGACAGTGTGGTTAAGCTAACCCAATATTTTAATAGTTCAGACATTAACGCACGCGGCGGTACCCCATATGATTATTTTGATTCTTTATTACATTATTTTATTTAAAAAAAATGGGAAAAGGGGGGAGATTTTAACTTTTAATAGGGAAGGGGTTAATTAACTTTTATAACTTTTTTATTTATTTTTTTAGCCCATAGGGGGCCAAAACATGCAATCTTCTGATTGCATACACTGATCAGTGTTCTGCCATTGCAAAGCACTGATCAGTGTAACCGGCGATCTACTGCTCTACCCTTCTGCGCAGGCATGGAGCAGTAGATCGCCGATAAACCCGATAAGCGGGACCAGGGCGTACAAGTACGCCCTGAGTCCTTAAGGATCGGGGATGCAGGGCGTATGCATATGCCCTGCGTCCCCAAGAGGATATATATGGAGTATACATCTTCAGAATGAAAATTCTTTTAATATTTGAAAAATAAGCAAATATTTTTAGGCCTCCCAACCTTCCATCAGTCTTGAATCTCCCCATCTTTCATAAACACCTTTACAAATGTCAAAAGTTTTGAAAACCTACACTGTAGTTTCCCATCTTGAGAGAGTTCACCTCATTCATCAGTGTATTTTCCCAAAAATGGGATATTCTATTTATTAAAGGGGTTGTCCAGGGAATTATTTTCCATGGTACGTGTGATGTAAAAATAATAACAAAGTTATACTCACCTCTACTGACCCCCACTGCTACCACACAATATCTGTGTAGGTTTATTTCTGCTTTCATAAATTTCTTAGACTTTAATGCAGTTTCTATATTTTTTGCTTTTTCTAACTATACAAAAGCGACATCTAGTGTCAACTGCAAGCTATGACTTATTACTGATCAATGTAATAGTCCTTGGTCCTTTTTTTCAAGGAATACTAAGTGTTTTCATGTTGATAGGTGGGAAGTTCCATCACCCTTCATTTAGTTAATGTCAAGATTCCACCACTTATTATCAAGATACTATTCTATATATATGAAATGTCACATCATTGAGTTTTTAACCCCTTAAGAACGCAGCAATTTTTACTTTTTTCCTCATATTTAAAAGCCATGCCGGTATCCAGTATAGGAGATTTCTGCTGTATGCTATACAGCTTAGCTTCACTACCTATGAACGAGCGCAGGAAACGCGCACACACAGGCAGTGTGGAGTAATCCTGCAGTGTAAAACCTCCGCAGCATCTAACCCCCCAGTATTCAGCTGCGCCCGATCCTGTCCAGTAGCATCATAACCCCCCCCCCCTCTTCAGCTGTGCCCGATTCTGTCTGTGTGTGTGTTTGGGGGTTGGGGGACTGCTACCTAATGTGGGGGAACTGCTACCTAATGTGGGGGAACTTCTAATGTGGTGGAACTGCTACCTAATGTGGGGGAACTGCTACCTAATGTGGAGGAACTGCTACCTGATATGGGAAAACTGCTACCTAATGTGGGAGAACTGCTAATGTGGGGGAAACTATGCTAATGTGGGGGAACTGCTACCTTATATGGGGGAACTGCTAATGTGGGCGAAACAATGCTAATGTGGGAAGAACTGCTACCTAATGTGGGGGAACTGCTACCTAATGTGGGGGAAACTATGCTAATGTGGGGGAACTGCTACCTAATGTGAGGGAACTGCTACCTAATGTGGGGAAACTGTGCTACTGTGGGAGAACTCTGATATCTGAAGCTACTGTGGGGGGACTCCAGTGCCAGTAGCTACTGTGGGGGAACTCCGGTGCCTGTACCTACTGTGGGGGAATTCTAATGCCTGTGCCTACTGTGGGGGAACTCTGATGTCTGTAGCTGATGTGGGGGAACTCTGATGCCTGTTGCTACTGTGGGGGAACTCTGATGCCTGTAGCCACTGTGGGGAACGCCGATGCCTCTACCTACTGTGGGAGAACTCCGATGCCTCTGCCTACTGTGGGGGAACTCCAATGCCTCTACCTACTGTGGGGGAACTCTGATGCCTGTTCCTACTGTGGGGGAACTCAGATGCCTGTAGCTACTGTGGGGGAACTCCGATGCCTGTAGCTACTGTGGGGGAACTCTGATGCCTGTAGCTGATGTGGGGGAACTCAAGTGCCTGTGCCTACTGTGGGGGAACTCAGGTCTCTGCGCATACTGTGGAGGAACTCCGATGCCTGTAGCTGATGTGGGGGAACTCAGGTGCCTGTACCTACTGTGGGGGAACTCCGATGCCTGTACCTACTGTGGGGAAACTCTGATGCCTGAAGCTGCTGTGGGGGAACTCAGATGCCTGTGCTTACTGTGGGGAACTCCGATGCCTGTAGCTATTTTGGGGGAACTCTGATGCCTGTAGCTATTGTGGGGGAACTCTGATGCCTTTAGCTGTTGTGGGGAACTCAGGTGCCTGCACATACTGTGGGGGAATTCTGATTCCTGTACCTACTGTGGGGGAACTCTGATGCCTTTAGCTGCTGTGGGGGAACTCCGGTGCCTGTACCTATTGTGGGGGAACTCTGGTGCCAGCCAGTGACAGCTATGTTGATTAGCATCCAACTTTACTAGAAAAAGCTAAAACAGATAGAAAACATATTCATTAAAAAACTGTACTTTTATCTATAAAATCCTTGCACTCATTTTATGAAGATCTATTCTTATATTTATAAATTTTATCCTGTTATGGACTCTCCATAATGTCTTTGGAATACTGCAGGCAAGCTCCAAGCATGTACAGCATGAAACCAGAGAGGAAAGGGGTACAGAGTAGAGTGCGGTGATTGGCTGACAGCACAGGCTTTCTCCTGAGACTCAGAGCAGATGAGTCATCACAGTGAGGGAGACAGACAGACACGCCCCCTCCAGACTGCAAGATGGAAAAGTAACTGAGCAGCAGATAAATGCTTTTATCTCTGGATATAAAGATCCTAGAGATATAAAACATATATGTACATGGTCGAGATTATGTACTGAGTAACAGATCACTTTTTTTTTTTAACTATGACAGGTACGCTTTAAAGGGGTGGATAGGGGATAAGTTTCAGATCGTGGGGGGGGGGGGAGGGGGGCTTCAACCACTGGGCCCCCCAGCAATCTCCTGTACAGGCCCTCGGCTTGCTGACCAGATAGCGGGTGTCGAACACTGCATGAAGCGGCGGCTGACACGCCCCCTCAATACATCACTATGGCAGAGCCGGAGATTGCCGAAGGCAGCACTCCAGCTCTGCCATACAGTTGTATTAAGGGGGTGGTCAACACGCCCGCTTCACCGCGGTCTGCCAGGGCCCTGTACAGGAGATCGCAGGGGGCCCCAGCGGTCGGACCTTAGGATAGGGGATACATTTTTCAGCATTGTATATCTCCTTGAAGGACCAGAGCATTTATTGCACATCTGACCACTGTCCCTTTAAGCTGGGATGCTTTTACTCTGGGATGCTTTTAACTCTGGGATGCTTTTACTTTTCATTCTAATTCCGAGATTGTTTTTTCATGACATATTCTACTTTATGTTAGTGGTAAATTTTCATCAATACTTGCATCATTTCTTGGTGAAAAATTCCAAAATGTGATGACAAAATTGAAAATGTTGCATTTTTCTATCTTTGAAGCTCTCTGCTTGTAAGGAAAATAGACATTCCAAATAAATTATATATTGATTCACATATACAATAAATCTTATTTATGTTTGCATCATAAAGCATGTTTTTACTTTTGAAAGACATCAGAGGCTTTAAAGTTCAGCAGCAATTTTGTAATTTTTCACAAAATTTTCAAAATTGGAATTTTTCAGGGACCAGTTCAGTTTTGAAGTGGATTTGAAGGGCCTTCATATTAGAAATACCCCATAAATTACCCAATTATAGAAACTTTAGGTGCTTCACAGGAATAGCAGCAAAGTGAAGGAGAAAATTCAAAATCTTTATTTTTTACACTGGCATGTTCTTGTAGACCCAGTTTTTGAATTTTTACAAGGGGAAATAGGAGGGAAAAAAAAACTAAATTTGTAACCCAATTTCTCTCGAGTAAGGAAATACCTCATATGTTTATGTGAAGTGTTCGGCGGACACAGTAGAAGGCTCAGAAGGGAAGGAGCGACAATGGGATTTTGGAGAGAGAATTTTGTTTTTTGGGGGGCATGTCGCATTTAGGAAGCCCCTATTGTGCCAGAACAGCAAAATAAACCACATGGCATACTATTTTGGAAACTACACCCCTCAAGGCATGTAACAAGGGGTCCAGTGAGCCTTAACACCCCACAGGTGTTTGACGACTTTTCGGTAAAGTTGGATGTGTAAATGAAAATAAAATTGCCCTGACGTCTGATTCCCCCCGTACCACCTTAGCCTCCCCGTCCTTCTGCCGCCTGACCGCGACGTGACATCCGTTACTACGGACCTAGGATCTGGTGAGCTGCTACACAATTCTTTTTTCTTTTTGTGTAGTGATTTCATATGTTTGATTAGCGTGCAGCACCACCCGCAGTGATTCACAATTTGGCATTCAGTTACCATCAGCATACACAGAATATTGTAATTGGATTACCCAGGAAAAAACAAATGCAGTGACGGAATCTTTTTGACTTTCTTTCATGTGAATTCATCAAAAATAAAAATGTTTTACTAAAGTGCCGTTTTTTCTCCAAATTTACCATTTTTACAAAGGGTAATGGGAGAAAATGCCCCCCAAAATTTGTAAACCCATCTCTTCTGAGTATGTAAATACCCCACGTTAGGACGTAAAATGCTCTGCGGGCGAACTACAATGCTCAGAAGAGAAGGAGTCACATTTGGCTTTTGGAAAGCAAATTTAGCTGAAAAGGATTTTGGGGGGCATGTCGCATTTAGGAAGCCCCTATGGTGCAGGAACAGCAAAAAAAAAACATATGGCCTACTATTTTGGAAACTACACCCCTCAAGGAAAAGGAAAGTAATAAGGGGGTACAGTGAGCCTAAATACCCCACAGGTGTTTGACGATATTTTGTTACATTTGGATGTATAAATGAAAAACACTTTTTTTTTTCAATAAAATGCTTGTTTTTCCCCAAATTTTACATTTTACAAGGGGTAATAGGAGTAAATGACCCCCAAAAATTTGTAACCCCCTTTCTTCTGAGTATGGAAATACCCCATGTGTGGACGGCAAGTGCTCTACTGGCAAACTAAAATGCTCCGAAGAGGAGGAGCACCATTGAGCTTTTGGAGATAGAATTTGTTTGGGATGGAAGTCGGGGGCCATGTGCATTTACAAAGAACAGTGGACCCCCCCCCCCACACATGTGTCCCCATTTTGGAAACTACACCCCTCACAGAATTTAAGGGGCTCCATTTTTCATTTTCACGGACCACTGTTCCAAAAATCTGTCAGACACCTGTGGGGTGTAAATGCTCACTGCACCCCTTATTACATTATGTGAGGGGTGCAGTTTCCAAATTGGGGTCACATGTGGGGGGGTGTCCATTGTTCTGGCACTATGGGGGCTTTGAAACACAAGTGGCCTTCAATTCCAGACAAATTTTCTCTCCAAAAGCCCAATGGCGCTCCTTCTCTTCTGAGTATTGTAATGCACCCACAGAGCACTTTACATCCACATATGGGGTATTTCCATATTCAGAAGAAGTGGGGTTACAAATTTTGGGAGGCTTTTTTCCTATTTTCTCTTGTGAAAATGAAAAATTTAGGGTAATACCAGCATTTTAGTGAATTATTATTTTTTTCTTCATTTTCCCATCCAACTTTAACAAAAATTTGTCAAACACCTGTGGGGTGTTAAGGCTCACTCTACCCCTTGTTGCGTTCCGTTAGGGGTGTAGTTTCCAAAATGGGGTCACAAGTGGGAATTCATTTTTTTGCGTTTATGTCAGTACAGCTGTAAAATCAGCCAACCCTGTGCAAATCACCAATTTAGGCCTCAAATGTACATAGTGCGCTCTCACTCGTGAGCCTTGTTGTGCACCTGCAGAGCATTTTACGCCCACATATGGGGTATTTCCGTACTCAGGAGAAATTGCATTACAAATTTTGGGGGTCTTTTTCTCCTTTTACCTCTTGTGAAAATAAAAAGTATGGTATAGACCCCAACTTTTCCTTTTCATAAGGGGTAAATGGAGAAAAAATAAAAATTTGTAGTGCAATTTCTCCCGAGTACGGAAATACCCCATATCTGGCCCTTAACTGTTTTCTTGAAATACGACAGGGCTCTGAAGTGAGAAAGCACCATGCGCATTTGAGGACTAAATTAGGGATTGCATAGTGGTGGACATAGGGGTATTCTACGCCAGTAATTCCCAAACAGGGTGCCTCCAGCTGTTGCTAAACTCCCAGCATGCTTGGACATTTAGTGGCTGTCCGGAAATGCTGGGCGTTGTTGTTTTGCAACAGCTGGAGGCTCCATTTTGGAAACACTGCCGTATGATACGTTTTCATTTTTATTGGGGGGGACAGTGTAAGGGGGTGTATATGTAGTGTTTTACCCTTTATTATGTGTTAGTGTAGTTTTTAGGGTACATTCGCACTGCCGAGGGTTTGCGGTGAGTTTCCCGATAGGAGTTTGCGCTGCAGCAGAAAATTTGCCGCAGCTCAAACTTAAAGCAGGAAACTCACTGTAAACCCGCCCGTGTGAATGTACCCAGTACATTCACATGGGGGGGGGGGCAAACCTCCAGCTGTTGCAAAACTACAACTCCCAGCATGCACTGACAGACCGTGCATGCTGGGAGTTGTACTTTTGCAACAGCTGGAGGCACACTGGTTGGAAAGCCTTCAGTTAGGTTCTGCTACCTAACTCAGCATTTTCCAACCAGTGGGCCTCCAGATGTTGCAAAACTACAATTCCCAGCATGCACTGATCGTCGAAGGGCATGCTGGAAGATGTAGCTATGCAACAGCTGGAGGTACGCAGCACCAACTCCCAGCATGCCAAGACAACTGTTTGCTGTGTGGGCATGCTGGTAGTTGTAGTTTTGCAAGATCTGAAGGGCCACAGTTTAGAGACCACTGCACAGTGATCTCCAAACTGTAGCCCTCCAGCTGTTGCAAAACTGCAAATCCCAGCATGCCCATACAGGAGTTGCAGTTTTGCAACATCTGGAGGGCTAAAGTTTAGAGACCACTGTATAGTGGTCTCAAAATTGTAGCCCTCCAGATGTTGCTAGGCAACTACTCACCAGCTTCCGTAGGATTGCCGCAACAGGGAGCCACACGTCATTGCCGCACCAGGGAGCCGCATCGCTGTCCTCTGCCGCCGATCGCCGATGGTAAGTGGACCTCCGGCGCCTATCACTGTCAGTTCCTGCGTTCTGCCAGGACTACAGTGGGTGGGCAGAACAGATTAACCGAACTTTAACGCCCCCGATCTGCTATTGGTGGGTTGCTTCTGACCGACCAATAGCAGGGATAGGAGAGATGGCACTCCTGCCACCTCACTCCTATCCCTTCAGGGGCATCGTGGGTGTCTTGGACAACCCCGATCCCCCTTATTTTCCGGGGCACCAGGTCACCGGAGCCCCGTATGACCTGGAATCGCTGCAAATTGCCAATGTGAATTCACCGGCGATTTGCAGCAATCACCGATGTGGGGGGGGGGGGTCTCAGGACCCCCCTGGGCATTGGCACGGGATGCCTGCTGATAGATATCAGCAGTCATCCCAGTCTGGTCCCCACCCGGCGCATGGCAGGGACCGAAATTCCCACTGGCGTACAGGTACGCCCGTGGTCCCTAAGTGGTTAAAGGAAATATTGGCCATTGAACATTAAAAAATTATTCTTTAATAAAAATTCTGTTGCCATCAAAATAAATTCTTTCAAACCAGGGGAATATCTACTATAAGTGTCCATATGCCTAGCTAAAGCAGCAAGACCTTCCACCCAGGGAATAGATGAATACAATAATATAACATCACATGTCGGCCATGCATAGGTAGATTTCCATTGCATATGGTCCATCACAGTCAAAATATGTTTAGTGTCTTTAATAAAATATATATATATATATTTTTTTTTTTTTTTTTTTTTTTTTTTATGGTGTATTTTTATGGTGTATGGTGCCCAATCATAAAATATGATTATGCTGTTTACCTTCACATTTTCATCCTCATAATAAAAGTACCGTATATAAATATCTTGTAAGATATGGATATTGGATCTGGATACCAATATGTTTACGTACTTGGGCATATTTGCAATATTAGGAAATAAGAATGTTTAGATTTACAAGCATCTGTTGTTGAAAGAGTATAATAGCCTTTTGAATCCTGGATTCCATGTCGCATTATGTAGCTTTTACTGTTGACCTATTGGTAGGATATATAAGGGTGGATATGTCAATGTGTTTTTATGCCATGACTAAGGGCACTACTGCCCAAAATGCTTAGGCAACTACGCTCTGCCTGTGCGTTATACTTTATTCTTCAATAAAGATACATGTTTTACCTGCTACCTTGGTGCTGGACGTATGCTATTTTGCAACTCGCTTGTGTGGAGGGGAACGCTACCCGACGGTCCCGGCACAGGGGTGAAGGAAAGGATTTAAGTGGTCTTTCATCTTATGTGAAAGTTGCCGTGCAGCCCTAGCCTTAAAGGAGAACTATCGTGCACAAAAACATATCCCTATCCAAAGGATAGGGGATAAGTTTACGATCGCAGGGGGTCTGACCACTGGGACCCCCCGTGATCTCCTGCACACGACCCCGGCTTACTCTATTTACTGTAGGGGTGTAAGAAAAAATCGATTCACTATCGCGATTTTTTATTTGCCGATTCGGTATTGATTCAAAAATATTTTGAATCGATACCGTATCGCCAATCAGATATATGGAATTCGTATCTCCCGACGCCCGAAACATGCAGTTCCGGGCGCTAGGCAGGTGAATTTTTCCGGCTCCTGCAAGCAGGGCAGGACCTGACAAGTGCGGTGGCGCTCAGCAGTATGTATGGAGCGGGCTCCGGACTCCTGCCCGCTCCATACTCTGCAGCCCCCGGCTGTTTTCAGTGGCTGGGGCCGCCACTAATAGACAGCATGCGGTGATCGCCGTGGCTGGCTATTAACCCTTTAGATCGCCGCTGTCAAAGCTGACAGCGGCGTCTAAAGGGATTTGTGAATGCTCCCTGGTGGGCTAGTGGGGTGGATCGCCCCCCTGCAGCGTGATCGCGGGCGGGCGATCCACTGTGGAGGTAGCAGGAGGGGCTTACCTCTGCTTCCTACTCTCCGTGGCTCTGTCATTGATAGATCCTGGCTTGACTAGGCTCTATCAATGGATCACAGAGCAATGGAGTTCAATAGAACTCTATTCATCTGTCTGAGGAATCTAATGATTCCTAAAAGTCTAATAAAGAGTATAAAATAAAATAAAAAAATGTTTTAATAAAAGTGTAAAAGACATTGTTTTTGAGACAGAATCGGGATATATCGCGATGTATATATCGAATCGCCACACTGGTATCGCAATTTGAATCGTATCGCCAAATTCTTGGCGATTCACACCCCTAATTTACTGTAGTGGTTTTCTAAATAAAAAAGTATAGTCTTTGATCTTTGATGTCATCCATTGCTAACTATATCAGAATATAAAAACAATGCAAACAATATCCGTACAATTAATCAAAGAAAACAAAACAAAACAGGACTAATGTCATTGAAACAAGAATCCAAGGAGTGTTAGTTTTGGCAGGACATCAGTAATCCAATTGTCTGGATGTGTTAAAGATTAACCAGTGTAATAAGCCTGTGGACAGAGCATGGATACAAGTGTAAATGCTATTAATCCTGATCATCTATTGATGATTCACTTTATATAATTCACCTAAAAATCAATGGATTGTTTAAAGCAGACCTGTCCACAGGAAAACATGGATGTAAATAAGCACATGGCTAGATACACAATACACAACCTGAGTAAAATCATGTATCACTCACTCTTATATGTGGTCCCATTGTAGACCTAGAGCCTTTGATGCTAACATGAAAATATGCTCCTTTGCGCAATGGAGGCAGGGGGCGGGGCATTATCGTAATTGCCGATACCGATAACATCCAATATCGTGAATATCGGCCGATAATATCGGCAAAACCGATAATCGGTCGATCCCTAATTATAACTTAGTAGGGGCATGAAGGGGGCACAGAAAGAGCATTGGTACTGGGTTAGGGCACATATGGGGAATTATTATTGAAAGAGTACAGTAAGGAAACATTATTATTGAACACGGTCATAAAGGAGGGAACTATAACTATGAGGGGGCACTGTGCAAAGGGGGCATTATTACTGAACAAAGGCACAATCTTTGGGGAGACAAGAGTGGCACAAAGTGTCACAATTGCTAAGTAGGCATACTTAAAGCACGTTCACAACTATTTGTGCCTCTGAGGCACTGATGCGTCAGGAAATAACATGACATGTCATTTCACTGGCCCGAGCAAAGTTAGCTAGTGACTTCATTTGTTTTTTTTTTCATGCATATGTAAGTTTTGGCTCAGAGTGTGGTTTGCAGCACTGTCATTTTGACAGATTCCCAATGTTCCTCTTCCGTAGAGGCGCAAATCATGGTGTGAATCTTACTGCCTTACTGTGTAGAGCCAACAGGGGGCACATAAGGGGGTACTAATACATGTATGACACAAAGGGGGCCACTATTGCCAAAGGAGTACCATTACCATTACCATTGCCAAAGGAGTACCAGTCGGACCCCCCGCGATCAGACACTTTTCCCCTATCCTGCGGATAGAGGATAAGTGTCTTACACTGCAGTACTGCTTTAAATCAAGTTTACAGTATATTTAATTTATTTTCTTGTATAGTTATTTATCTGATACTGAATACATACACTCTTTTCCATACCCATTACATCAAAATTGACAGGTAAAGACACTGTCTCTCTAAAGTTGGGTTCACACATGTAAGTGGTAGGCAGAGGATTGAGTAAGTGTGAATTACTGGGTTAAAGAGTACCTGTCATCAAACCATATTTTCTAATCTAACTCGGATTATATTCCCTAACTACTCCTAACACCCCTCCTGCCCTTAATTTTCAAAAGTTTAAAAAGCTGTGTATCATACATTTCTCCTTGCTCACATTGTGCGAGCTCCCGGCAGGAGAAAATGAGCATTCCCCAGCAGGCGCGCAAAGTTGATCGCTGCGTCTAAAATGTAAAAAGAGCATTCCCGGCAGCTCAGTGGGGCTGATCGGGACCACCCCGGTGTCCCGATCAGCTAGGACCCAAGCGGATGGTCCCTTACCTGCCTCTGGCGCGTCCGATCGGTGATGGACTGCCCCAAGCATGAGATCCAGGCTTGACCAATCGACCGCTGATAACACTGATCAATGCAATGCTATGGCATAGCATTGAACAGTGCTGGCAATCAATGTACTGCATGTTATAGCCATCTATGGGGGATATAACATTGCAAAAAAAAAAACAAGTGTAAAAAAAAGAGTTAATAAATGTGATTTAACCCCTTCCCTAATAAAAGTTTGAATCACCCCCCTTTTTCCCATTTAAAAAAACAAAAACATGTAAATAAAAATAAATATAAACATATGTGGTATCGCTGCGTGCATAAATGTCTGATCTCTCTAAGAATATATTGTTAATTAAACCGCTCGGTCAATGGCGTATACGTAAATAAAATTCCAAAAGTCCAAAATAGCGTATTTTTGGTCACTTTGTATGCCATAAAAAAAAGGATTAAAAAGCAATCAAAAAGTCTGATCAAAACAAAAATGGTACCAATAAAAACGTTAGATCACGGTGCAAAAAATGAGCCCTCATACCGTCCCTTATACGGAAAAATAAAAAGGTTATAGGAGCCAGAAGATGACATTTTTAAACGTATTAATTTTCCTGCATGTGATTTTTTCCAGAAGTAAGACAAAGTCAAACCTATATATGTAGGGTATCATTTTAATTGTATGGACATACAGAATAAAGATGTCATTTTTACCAAAAAATGCACTGTGTAGGAACGGAAGCCCCAATTTTGTCGCACATTGATTTTTTTTCCTGCCATAGATCATTGGGTAAAATGGCTGATGTCATTACAAAGTAGAATTGGTGGCGCAAAAAAAAAAGCCCCCATATGGGTCTGTAGGTGCAAAATTGAAAGCGTTATGATTTTTAAAAGGTGAGGAGAAAAAACGAAAGTGCAAAAACGGAAAAACCCTGAGTCCCCAAGGGGTTAAAAAGGCCTCTAAAAAAAGGTTAAAACAATCTGGTTAGTTGCTATGGGCAACGGCACCACTTTTCCTCTGCACAGGTTTTGATGATTCTTCCCCTATGTGCATCTTAATTGCGCTCACATAGTTTAAAGCTTCACTAAATTCACTCAAAGGAAAAAGTATAAACCGCAGAGTATCTTATCAAAGGCAAACTGTTGCCACTAGCACAGTACATAAAGGAAACGTTAAAGGTTATCATTTTATGGGTGACATAGATAGTGCCCAAGGATAAAATCATATATGTAGGTCAACACATTAGTTAAAGAACAAAGGTTGGCGTTGCTTCTTTGACAAATTGAATTTCAAGGAAATCTGTTTCTGTTAAAGGGAATGAGATTTTACCCCCTGTAACTATTAGCAACAGGCTCGTCGGCTGGATTTGAATATTCATCGGCGCTGGTCACGTGAGCGCTCAACAGGCCCAAGCGCTTACATGACCAGCGCCAATGGATATTTAAACCCTGCATCGGTCTCCTGTTCACCCACACTATAATCCGGTGTAGCAGAAAAAGAATGGTGGTCCAGCTCTCAAGCCTAGTGGGTTCCAGTTAAAAACTTTACCTTTAATAAATCCAATTAAAACATGGTGCAAAAATCAAAACTAATGGGTGCATAAAAACACACACACCGACACATTTCGGGCTTAAGACAAGCCCTTGTCTGCCGTCGGTGTGTGTGTTTTTATGCACCCATTAGTTTAGATTTTTGCACCATGTTTTATTTGGATTTATTAAAGGTAAAGTTTTTAACTGGAACCCACTAGGCTTGAGAGCTGGACCACCATTGTTTTTCTGCTAATAAATACGGGAAGCGGCCTGCTTTGTCCGAGCTCCAGCGCTACATGTACTGCTATGTCCATCAACCACTGTTCAGATTGGTGAGTGAGCTGAGTTGCAATTTTTTGTCTCTCTTTTTGTCTTATAATCCCCGGTGTATCGGGTTTAGTGTGGGTGAACAGGTGACCGTTTTCTTTTAAAGGAGTACTATGATGCAGAACAACTTATTCCCTATCCAAAGGATAAGGGGATAAGTGTCTGATCGCGGGGGGTCCAACCACTGGGACTCCCCGCGATCTCCTTCCTTGTGAAAGGGCAATCTGCGCTCCATGCAAGGAGACTGTCGACCCCCCATAAAGCAGTGGTCAACAGGCAATATATCTCTATGAAAGTCGGAGATACATGACCGCTGTGACTCCAGCCCCCTCATAGAGATGTCCTCATAGAGATGTCCTCATAGAGATGTCCAGCATGCAGGGAGACGTAGTTTTGCAGCAGCTGGAGGCACACTGGTTGGGAAACACTGCTTTAAGACATGTGTTCAAACTGTGGCTCTTTGTCTGTTGCATAATTATAACTCCCAGTAGGCACAGAGAGCAGAATGCCGGGAGTTGTAGTTTTGCAAAAGATGAAAAGCCGCAGGTTGAGGGCCACTGCTTTGGGGGCTTCTCACCTTTTTTATCCCCTAAAAAGTTTATAATCACTTCCATATATTATAACTGAGCAGCAGAACCTATGAGGGGGCAACTGCTTCATATTGATGACTACTACACACATACTATATATATATTTAATATATATCCTAGTTATCCTATATAACTTGAGGCCTGGGCTTCCCTAACAGTAACCGCCTCAAACCGCACCGTATGAACACTCATCACTGTACTACGTGTTATAACCGACAACCAACCACTGAACACCACATCCATTACTGGCCCAGACCAGGCCCCTCCCATCCTACGTCATCACGGACTGCACGTAAAGTAAGGAAAAGCGAAACGTCTCATTGGAAACGAGACAAAGACGTAGCACGACGTAACGCTCCGTTCAGCCATCTTTGTTGTTGGAGCGTCGCTCAGGGCAGGGCGGGGAATAACCATAAACTGACAGTTCTACCAAATGAAATGAGGCGCTGTCTCGCTTGATTGCTCTGAAGATTTACAAGTAATACATTACGTCATGGTTTAATCTTAACAACACCAGAAACTTTGCCCGTAAGAAAGATGGCGCGCTGAGGGCAGAAACGGGCCGCCTGTCACGTGATGTGTAAACACCGTGGCTCCTCCCCTGTAGTGCTGACGTGGTGTAAGCAGCGGTAGAGCATAGCGTCATCTCAGAGAGAGGAGGTGGAGGAGGCAGTGGCACTCGGTGCTGCCCCAGTTGTCTCTGGTGTGTGCGAGAAGAACAGTGCCATCCGTGATCATGGGCATCCGCAAGAAGACCAGCAAGACCCCTCCGGTGCTGAGCCATGAGTTCATCATCCAGAACCATGCGGACATCGTCTCCTGCCTGGCTATGCTCTTCTTACTCGGGCTGATGTTCGAGGTGAGTAAGGGCCTGAGCGGAGATGACGCGGCTTTTAGGTGACAATACACACTGTGCGGCGCGTTTCATGGTGCGGCTTCTGTATACAGTGCATGGAGGTGTCACAGCTGTTCTCACACGTGTTACACACTCACATACACACTGCTTACGTGTTACTCTGCACTCTGCACACACCCCCTTGCATTGTCTGCACCGCTGTTTCTCCAGCTGTTGCAAAACTACAACTCCCATTGTAGTTGTAGTTTAGCAACAGCGTAATAGAAGTTGAAGTTTTGCGACAGCTGTGGGGCATAATGGTAGTTGTAGTTTTGCAACATCATTGGTTGTCAGACCTTAATGCAGTGTTTCCCAACCAGGGTGCCTCCAGCTGTTGCAAAACTACAACTCCCAGCATGCCCAGACAGCCGAAGGCTGTCTGGGCATGCTGGGAGTTGTAGTTTTGCAACAGCTGGAGGCACCCTGGTTGGGAAACACTGCCTTAATGGGAGTTGTAGTTTTCCAGCAGCTCTCACAGCCATGGCAGAAATAGGAGTTGTAGTGTTGTACTCTTACAACAGCTGCTGCGGCTGTCTGGACACGGTGGGAGTTGTAGTGTTGCTGCTGCGGCTGTCTGGACACGGTGGGAGCTGTAGTGTTGCCGCTGCGGCTGTCTGGACACGGTGGGAGCTGTAGTGTTACCGCTGTGGCTGTCTGGACACGGTGGGAACTGTAGTGTTGCCGCTGCGGCTGTCTGGACACGGTGGGAACTGTAGTGTTGCCGCTGCGGCTGTCTGGACACGGTGGGAGCTGTAGTGTTGCCGCTGCGGCTGTCTGGACACGGTGGGAGCTGTAGTGTTGCTGCTGCGGCTGTCTGGACACGGTGGGAGCTGTAGTGTTGCCGCTGCGGCTGTCTGGACACGGTGGGAGCTGTAGTGTTGCCGCTGCGGCTGTCTGGACACGGTGGGAGCTGTAGTGTTGCCGCTGCGGCTGTCTGGACACGGTGGGAGCTGTAGTGTTGCCGCTGCCGCTGTCTGGACACGGTGGGAGCTGTAGTGTTGCCGCTGCCGCTGTCTGGACACGGTGGGAGCTGTAGTGTTGCCGCTGCCGCTGTCTGGACACGGTGGGAGCTGTAGTGTTGCCGCTGCCGCTGTCTGGACACGGTGGGAGCTGTAGTGTTGCCGCTGCCGCTGTCTGGACACGGCGGGAGCTGTAGTGTTGCCGCTGCCGCTGTCTGGACATGGCGGGAGCTGTAGTGTTGCCGCTGTCTGGACATGGTGGGAGCTGTAGTGTTGCCGCTGCCGCTGTCTGGACACGGCGGGAGCTGTAGTGTTGCCGCTGCCGCTGTCTGGACACGGTGGGAGCTGTAGTGTTGCAACAAAGTTGAAAAGCCACAGCTTGGGAAACACTGGTCTATAACACTAAGTGCGGAGTGACAGCCAATCACATCGCAGCCCTCACTTCTCATAGTTGTTTATATTTATAGTTTTTAAAATGTAAATAGTAAACTGGTTGCTTGAAGCCACTAACTCCTTTCTGCTGTTCTACATTTAACCATATGTTTGGGAATTGGTGTGTAGCCCGGAGCTGTTGGAGCCACAGATGTAACACCAGAGCGGGCTCGGGACAGTAGCATTGAGCCGCTGATTCTCATCTCCTCCTAGAAGACGTCCACCTAGTGATCATGTCACTTGTCGGTCGCACCTACATAAGTCAGGAATAATGGTTACAGCCACACCTTTCATTTCCTGCAGTGATAATTTGGGGTTATGGATGAGCAGTGCTGGTTTTGCGATGTTCCTGGGTCTGTATCAGGATTGAACGTCTTGAGCTGCAGGAAAGTCAGTGTTTTCAACCTGCAGCTCTCAAGCAAAACTACAACTCCCAGCATGAAAAGTGTTCATTGGTAGATTTCCTAGATCAGTGTTTCCCAACCAGGGTGCTTCCGGGTAATGCAAAACTACAACTCCCAGCATGAAAAGTGTTCATTGGTAGATTTCCCAACCGGGTATTTCAAAACTACAACTCCCAGCATGCCCGGACAGCCAAAGGCTGTCCGGGCATGGTGGGAGTTATAGTTTTGTAACATCTGGAGGCACCCTGGTTGGGAAACACTGTCCTAGATAGTTGTCAGCATACAGTGATGCTTTCCAAGCCATTGACTGTTGCAAAACTACAACTTACAGAATGCCCTGACAGCCCGCAGCTGCCAGGGTATGATGGGAGTTGTAGTTTTGCAGCAGCTGGAGAGAAATGGCTTGGGAAACACTGCTTTATGAGAACCATTAAAGGGGTACTCCGGTGAAAAACTGGTGCCAGAAAGTTAGAGATTTGTAAATTACTTCTATTAAAAAATCTTAATCCTTCCTGTACTTATTAGCTGCTGAATACAACAGTGGAAACGATTTTTTCTTTTTTAAACACAGTGCTCTCTGCTGACTTTTCTGTCCATTTTGGGAACTGTCCAGAACAGCATATGTTTGCTATGGGGGATTTCAGATTTCCTTTTACTCTGGACAGTTCCTAAAATGGACAGAGATGTCAGCAGAGAGCACTGTGCTCATGGTGTCAGTAGAGAGCACTGTGTTTAAAAAAAAAAAAAAAGAATTTCTGCTGTAGTATTCAGCAGCTAATAAGTACAGGAAGGATTAAGATTTTTTAATAGAAGTAATTTACAAATCTCTTTAACTTTCTGGCACCAGTTTATTAACATTCACATTTTATGGCCTGAATCAGTAAATTATGTGCATGAAGTCTAGATGTATCCTTAGGCTATGTTCACACAGTGGATTGAGATCCCATTTATTATGTGCCAGGTATCCGAAGCTTTGTATCTTTGGTGTGTAGCAGATACGATCACTTATTTTGTGTTTTTGATTTGTTTTTCTCCATGATGGCAGCAAAAATCTGTTATCAAAGTTTACTTTGTGTGTGAACAAGGTTTTAGAAATCCCACTTAGGCCCCTTTCACACTACAGGTATCATCCTGAAAAAATCCCATTCACGTCAATGAGATTTTTTTGAACATCCTGTTGCATCGGGCATGTCCGTTTTTACTAATCTCCGTTATTTTTGCCGACACAAAAGACTGTGCGTGCAGTCATTTGTGGTCCGGCAAAAATAATGGTGAAAAAACAGCCGTTAAAATTTAACATTGAAGTCTATGGGAACCGAATGTTCAAAAATCATCCGTTATTGTCAGGTTTTTTTTTTTAACATCTGTTTTTTGTACTGAGCATGCTCAGTACAGCTTTACAAAAAAGGTTAAAAAACCTGATAAAAAACAAAACAAATACGAATGTAACCGGTGATAAAGGATGAACAACATCAGGTTTTTTTAAGAAACAAATCCTTAAAAAATAACAGATGTTCATTGTTATCATCAGTTATTATCAGCTATTCTATCCAGTGTTTTTCTTCCAATATTGAAAAATAACGGCAGTAAAAAAGCAGGATGATACCTTTAGTGTGAAAGGGGCCTTAGGCGGGGTTTCACACCACATTTTTGCAATACAGTTCCTGTATCAGGTTTTTGATTAAAATAATAAAAAATAAAAAAATGGATTCCTCAAAACCTGACTAAACTGTATCAAAACGTGTGTACAAATTTTTATCCGTATATGGTTTGAAAAATGATGTCCGGTTGCATCCGTTTTTTTAAAGAAAAAAAACGTATGTTTTAAATTTTTCACTCCATTATGAATAAAGTTTCACTTGTTTGGTTGAAATTCCAAGAAAAAACTGTGCAAAGTAAAAAAAAAAACGTATGGTGCAAACCAGATGGGACCTTACGCACATATGGTTCCTATTGACTCTCATGTTAAAATTTAAAAAGTATGAGGGAGATTTATCAAAACCTGTGTAGAGGAAGAGTGGTGCAGTTGCCCATAGCAACCAATCAGATTGCTTCTTTCATTTTCCACAGGCCTCTTTAGAGGCCTGTGGAAAATGAAAGAAGCAATCTGATTGGTTGCTATGGGCACCTGCACCACTCTTCCTCTACACAGGTTTTGATAAATCTCCCCCTATATGTTTCAATAGGTATTTCACCTGGCCAAAAACTGTGGTAGGCTACGGTTTGGGGTACGGGAAAAAAAGATGACAAAACCGTACAAGATGCAAAAACGGACACAACCTGATGCATCTTTTGGCATACGGTTTACAATGGAGTCAGCGCATACGGTTTTCAAATTGAAATCGTATACGGGACCTGTATTGCACAAACGTGGTGTGAACCCCGCCTGACATGCATAGGATGCAGCTTTCCATTAGATTTCACAGCAGAACAGGTGGCAGCTGCCTGAGAATGCATGCTGGGAGTTGTAGTTTTACAAGAGCAGGTTGTAGATCACTAACACACAGACGATCACTTCCATATGTCAACGAATGCATTTGCGTTGATTCATAAAAGGACAAAAATGACATCTTCTGTGCACATGTGGAGAAATTATCGCTGGCTTCCAGATGTTATAATGATGAAAGGAGTTGTCCAGGCTTAGAATAACACTGCTTTTTCTTGCTAATACAGCACCACTCCTGTCCACAGGTTGTACCTGGTATTGCAGCTTGGCTCCATTTGAAGTGAATGGGATTGAGCTGCCTTACCCCACACAACCTGTGGACAGGAGTGGTGCTGTTTTTGCAAAAAAGAAGCATCATTTTTCTAATCCTGAAATCACTGATTCCTGGAAAGGAACTTGCGTACAGCTGAATTTAGTGGATTGCCATATGACATTACATGAAGATAAGCTTACGTATGCAGCGGTAGATAAGGTTCTTGTAAGTTAAAGGGGTACTCCGGCGCTTAGACATCTTATCCCCTATCCAAAGGATAGGGGATAAGATGCCTGATCGTGGGGGTCCCGCCGCTGGGGACCCCCGTGATCTTGCATGCCGCACCCCGTTAGAATTAGTCCCCGGAGTGGGTTCGCTCCTGGTCTGGTTACTATCACGGGGACGGAGCATTGTGACAGCTGTCACACCCCCTCCCATAGGCTTGCATTGAGGGGGGCGGAGCGTTGACATCAAGGCTCCGCCCCGTGTGACATCACGCTCCGCCCCCCTCAATGCCCTGTGATCAACATTAATCGGACCCGGAGCGAACACGCTGTGGTGCGGCGTGCAAGGTCATGGGGGTCCCCAGCCACGGGACGCCCGCGATCAGGCATTTTTAAAGGGGTACTCCGGCGCTTAGACATCTTATCCCCTATCCAAAGGATAGGGGATAAGATGTCTAAGCGCCGGAGTACCCCTTTAACAATAGGTCATTTTACCTATAGTGACCAGCTTCCAAATTCATGTATCTAGGGCAGTATATTTCCCAACCAGTGCACCTCCAGGTGTTGTAAAATGCTGTCCGGGCATGCTGGGCATTGTAGATTTACAACAGCTGGTGGCGCAATGGTTGGGAAAACACTGATCTAGGGACTTGCTGCCTATCCCAAGTCTGCAAATGTTTGATTCTTTGTTTCCGAGGGAGATAAGCTGCTGCCAGACACCGATACCCATGGAAATAGATGTGTGCCTGGCCAAACTTGCTTGCTTATGGAGGAGTCAGCAGAGACACCTGTCATACAAAGCATTCAGCTAGAATATATTGCATATGTATAGCTGACAAAGCAGTGGAAAAATGTTATAGAATACTACAAAAATAAATTACTATTACAGTTAAAGGGGTATTCCAGGAAAAAAAAAAAAATATATATATATATATATATATATATATATATATATATATATATATATATATATAATAGTTTTTTTTTTTTTTTATAAAAGTAATAATATCTCAACTGGCTCCAGAAAGTTAAACAGATTTATAGATTACTTCTATTAAAAAATCTTAATCCTTCCAGTAATTATCCGCTGCTGAAGTTGAGTTGTTGTTTTCTGACTGGCAACAGTGCTCTCTGCTGACATCTCTGCTTGTCTCGGGAACTGCACAGAGCAGAATAGGTTTGCTATGGGGATTTGCTTCTACTCTGGACAGTTCCCGAGACACGTGTCATCAGAGAGCACTTAGACAGAAAAGAACAACTCAACTTCAGCAGCTCAGAAGTACAGAAAGGATTAAGATTTTTTAATAGAAGTAATTTACAAATCTGTTTAACTTTCTGGAGCCAGTTGACATTATATATCTATATCTCTATATCTCTATATCTCTCTATCTCTCATGGGTAGCAAAATCAGCTGAACTTAATGGTCCCTTTTTTTTTATTAAATTTTTTTGGGATCTTCAGTGCAGCATATTTATGTGTGAGTAATGGTTCTATTTATTGTATAACATTTCCTGCACTTAAGCAACTTCCTTAAAAGCCCGGACAGCGCCTTTTTATCACATTACACTGGAATCAGAGCTAACCGAATCGGGGATGGTCACTTTTAGGACTCCCGAGAAGGCGCTGCTAGTAGTTTGCACAAGGCCTTTTGAGGCTGGCTGGAGACCCTATTGAAATGCCATCCAGCTGTTGCACAACTATTTACTCCTGTGACTTGCAGGGCATGCTGGGAGTTGTAGTTTCCCGACAGCTGGTAAACCACAGAGTGCCGATCATTGCCCTAAAACAGTGTTTCCCAACCAGGGTGCAACAGCTGGAGGCACCATGGTTGGGGAAACACTGCCATAAATATTTAGGAAATTTGAGCACCTGTTCTTACTGGTCCTCATCTTGTTATTCCATATTGCTCTATTGGCCTGTACTTTGCAGTTAGCCCATCCAGGAATCCAGGTTGTATGTAAAGAAGACTGGATATAGATTGCCGGATTGTCCGAGCCACTTCAGAGTTCATTTATTTTTTTTGTTCCCAAGTAAAAATTCTATGATTCTTTTATTTATCCAAATCTATTTCCTCCCTGTGATCAGTTGTCTGTGCAGATGATACATATGTTAGTTGGTGCCGCTAGTCGTATCTCTGCATATTCAGACATGGTGTGCCTCAAAATCCAGAGATTACCGGAGGGATATTATGGCTTGGGCTGGTGGCCTTGCACAGGGTTAGCGTTATTTTGGCAAGTGACCTTATTTACGGTACGTGTAAAGCGTGCAGATATAATACTGATGTCGATTGTATTGTGTTCTTTTTTTTGTTTTTTTTTCCCCCCCTAGCATTTAGTTTTAGATATTGCATTTTGTGTGTGTACATGTAAGTGTATGATATATTACATACATTTTCTTATATAAAAAAATTAATAGTGTGTAGAGAGAGAGGAAATGTGAATATGTAATGAAAAAAAGAAAAACTGGGAACCTTTAAAACTTCACTTTTATTTTGTCTCTATAAAAAAATATATATAATATTTTTTTTTTTTATAGTGACAAAATGTTTTTTTTTCATTACATATTCATTCTCTCTCTCACACACACATTTTATACATTTTTTTTATATAAAATTTTTTATGTAATGTCATAAAAAATTTTTTATATATAAAAAATATGTTTTTTTTATAGTGACGAAATAAAAGTGAAGTTTTAAAGGTTCCCAGTTTTCTTTTTTTCATTACATATTCACATACCGTACTTTTTTTCTCTCTCTCTCTCTTTCGCTCTCGCTCTCGCTCTCTCTCTCGCTCTCTCTCTCGCTCTCTCTCGCTTTCGCTCTCTCTCGCTTTCTCTCTCTCTCGCTTTCTCTCTCTCTCTCGCTTTCTCTCTCTCTCTCGCTTTCTCTCTCTCGCTTTCTCTCTCTCTCTCGCTTTCTCTCTCTCTCTCGCTTTCTCTCTCTTTCTCTCTCTCTCGCTTTCTCTCTCTCTCGCTTTCTCTCTCTCTCTCGCTTTCTCTCTCTCTCTCTTTCTCTCTCTCTCTCTTTCTCTCTCTCTCTCTTTCTCTCTCTCTATATATATATATATGTGTGTGTGTGTATACCGTTTATATGTGTGTGTGTGTGTGTGTGTGTGTATATATATATATATATATGTGTGTGTGTACCGTGTGTGTGTGTATATATATATATATATATATATATATGTATGTGTGTATATATAATTTTTTTTTTATATATAATATTATTACGATTATTATATTATAATTTATTTTAAATTTTTTTACCGTATATCGACTTACCAGAATAAAATCTTGTCGCGGTCACTCGGTCTGCTCTCTGGGTGGCCTGCACTTTTGGGACATCCTATCTGCTCCAGCGGCTGCAGCGTGCTACTCTGGCTCCATGCCTAGAAATACAGGGAGATGTTAACGTGGCAGCACAGCACTGCCGAGTCCTGTCAGGAAGAACTTTAGCTTGTGGCAATGAAGTCTGTAGGAGTATAAATAAGGAAGGCTCAGACTTGTTAACTCTGTAGCGGGAGCTGTTTGGTGCTGGACTATTGTATACCTGGGCTTGGGTCGGTCATTTACAATTCCTATGCATTCGAATATTCTAATAGAATTTACTCTTAGCTAAGAGGTTCTCAGGCATCATGGTGTTCTATGTTGTGTGCCAATGGATTCTCTGTTAACTAGTGAGAGGACACCTTGGCAATATGGCACGAGGTGGAATATAGCATCATTCCCCCCTATGATATATATGAAAAACATATGCGCCTCATGTAAAAGACACGTATGAGACCGATATGTTTTGCATGTCTAGTACATTGGCACGTGGCATATATGGTCCTGACAATAGATCATCACTAGAGTGGAAGTCTATAGATCTAGTTCAAGGTTTCCCAACCATTGTGCCTCAAGCTGTTGCTACACTACAACTCCCAGCAGGCCTAAATAGCAAGTCATGGTGCTCGCCGTGCCATTGCCCGACTATGTATACACCCCATTGCATGTTGAATAAGGGTTCTTTATCATATTTTTATTACTAAGGTGCTCACTGTAGACCATACACCGGTGCTTGCCAACCAGTGTGCCTCCTGCTGTTGCAAAACTTCAACTCCCAGCATGCCCGGACAGCCTTCGGCTGTCCGGGCATGCTGGGGGTTGTAGTTTTGCAACAGCTGAAGGCATACTGGCTGGCAAGCACTGGCCTAGTCCTACTAAACTTGATGGCTTCAGATTTCCTACTTTTTCTGTTGGCTATAAGGTTGGTTATTGTACTCTTCTTCTGTATTTTTCTATTTATTTGCTTTAAACCTAAAAGGGTGGATCCTCCCCTAGTAAAGTTTTTTTTTATTTTTTTTTTTTATAACATTTAGGCCTCTAATTTTAATACTTTCAAAGGTTGAACTACCGTTTTATTAAGATCTGTTGTCATTCTTAAATATTTTTTTTTCTCTTGTTTAGATCACAGCAAAAGTTGCGGTTATGTTCGTCACGCTACAGTATAATGTCACCATTCCAGTGGAAGGTAAGTAGTTTAATCTTTACTGGATTCACTGACATTGTATTACAAAATTTGAAATAATGGATATTCCCATGTAATCATAGCAGAATTGGGCAATTTGGTAATTACTGTAGTAATCCTTCTTATCAGTAAGGCTTTAACTATTGTGGTATAATGAAGTTAGGCTGGGTTCACACCACGTTTTTCAAGTACGTTTCCCGTATACGTTTTCATTATTGAAAACATATGGAACCGTATTGAAAACCATATACATAGACAAAAAATTGAAAACCGGATGCATCCGGTTGTGTACGGTTTGCTTGCAATACATAGTTGACCACGGTTTTGTCTCCGGTTTAAAAACCGTACTGCAACCGAATACATTTTTTTTTTAAACATGGACGTCAATGGGAAATGCACATGTATATGGTTCCATACGGGAAACCGTGTACGGTTTTTACTTTGCACATGTGCATTTGCATCCTAAAGTCCCCACCCAACACCCCTCCCATTAAAAATGGACAACATTTTCAAAAACGTATGTTTTTTTTTTTTTTTCTTTTAAATAAAAACGGACGGAAATGTATGCACTTTTAAAAACAGTATACAGTATAAAAACACATACGGTTTAGGCTGGGTTCACACTACGATTTGTAACTACGGTTCCCGTATACGGCTGGGAGGAGGGGTGGGCGGGGCATAATCGCGGCGCCCGCACTCAGCAGTATAGGGGAACCATATTTAATGCATGTCTTTGAGCCGACCGGAGTGAACCGCAGCCTCCGGCCTGCTGCTTTTTCGGCCGTATGCGGTTTCCCGACCGCAGGCAAAAACGTGGTCGACTGCCTTTTTGCCTGCGGTCGGGAAACCGCATACGGACGAAAAAGCAGCCGACCGGAGGCTGCGGTTCACTCCGGTTGGCTCATAGACATGCATTAAATACGGTTCCCCTATACGGCTGAGTGCGGGCGCCGCGATTAAGACCCGCCCCCCCTCCTACAAATCGTAGTGTGAACCCAGCCTTACTTTTTCCCATACTGTTCCATCCGGTTTTTTTGCCATACGGTTTTCTTTAGAAAAACGGATTGAAAACAGTATGGCAAAAACGTCATGTGAACCCAGCCTTATAAGGTATCTAACATACAAAGAGTTTCAGTTGCTTTTAACTTTAAAGATTACCTGTCACCAAACTAAACTTTTAATATATTGTTCCTTATGTAATTATAAGACACTTTGCTATTTACGTGCTGTTAAAATTCTCAATCTTTATATATTTTTTATGTGATTGAAAAAACAACCACTAAGTGGCTCGGTTCTGTTCCCTGCGACAAGTCAAACGGTTAGTTTGGTCTCCTCCTGGCTTGGCAGGAGACCAAAATCAGGAAGTGTGTGTGGGACAGCACTCGCAGGCTTCAGTGACATTTCACCTGGTGGGGAACGCCCAGTTTCTCCTACTCTTTAAAGATCTTTGGCTTTTTTATTTAATTTTTTTATAAATATTCAGAGGATGAAATCGGTCTTTGTCCAGTTATTATTCTTACCTAAATACTACGATGTATCCAATCTAGACTGTATCACACCGATAGGACAAACATCTTTCCAGGCCAGTCACTGCCATCGCAGTGGTCCATGCTGTTAAATTTGAGTTATAGTCATGTCACAACGAAGAGGCGGTAATGCTCGAAACGCGTCGGAATTTTATATACATATTCTAGCTGTGTAGCAGTGTGTTTTAAAGGGTTGCTCCGCGTTTGGAACAAACTGTTCCGAATGCTGGAGCCGGTGGCGGGAGCTCGTGATGTCATAACCCCGCCCCCTCATGATGTCACACCCTCAAAGCAAGTCCATGGGAGGGGACGTGATAGCCGTCACGCCCCCTCCGATAGAATTGCATTAAGAGGGTGGGGCTATGACATCACAAGCTCCCGGCTCCAGTGTTCAGAACAGTTTGTTCCAAATGCTGGGCAGTGGAGTACCCCTTTAATTTATGCTGATAAAGCGGAGGTGTGTTTTTTTTTTTTTTTTTTTAAGAACTGGATGTCTACTCTTGCATCTGTAGACCGTGAAGTGTAACTAACCACATTTAGGCATAGATAGTGCGGCAAAACTATGGTGCGAGTTTAGAGCATAGTATCACATTGGACAATGCCCACCCCTGTTTGACAAAGAGTATTTAAAAAAAAAAAAAAAAGAAAAAACATTATTTTTTTTTGTGTGTAATATGCATACTAAATCCCAGTTGCTTTATGCCACAGCTCTGGTCTATCTTGAGCCAAATTTCTGCTGCAATAGCCATAGTAAATCTAGGTCAAGTATTAGATTGATCAGACACTTATACCCTATCCAGTGCATAGGGCAGTGTTTCCCAACAAGGGTGCCTCTGGCTGTCCGGGCATGCTGGGAGTTGTAGTTCTGCAACAGCTGGAGGTACCTTTGTTGGGAAACACTGGCATAGGGATTAAGTTTCTTATCTCTTCTTAAGCTTTATGTGTATTCCAGTAGCCTTTTTTTTCCTTATCTTACAGGTACCCTCGTTGAACCAGTGGCATTGTATCACTACGGTATCAAAGACGTGGCCACAGTTTTCTTCTATATGCTTGTGGCAATAATTCTACATGCTGTTATACAAGAATATGTATTAGATGTAAGTAATATAGAATATGGTCTAAATGCTTATGAAATGTGTAAACCACAGTTAATATAAGAGGATAAACTTAAAGGGAATCTCAAAGAGCTTAAGACACAATTGTATAGCTGTTGGGGCCCATTCACATTACATATAAAATATTGGATTGTATGTCTTTCATTGGTCACTTTGAACTTAAACCATTTTTATCTAATTTCAGAAAATTAACAGGCGCATGCATTTTTCCAAAACAAAACACAGCAAGTTCAACGAGTCTGGGCAGCTGAGCGCTTTTTACTTTTTCTCTTGCGTTTGGGGTACAAGCATCATTGTCTCAGTAAGTAAACTTTGTATATCGTATATACTCGAGTATAAGCCGAGGCCTCCCCCCCCCCCCCCCCCCATGTCATCCTCCAGACCCCCGTCATTTTCACCCCCGTCATCATCACCGCCTGTCAATCCCTTCAATTCAGTGGTCTTCAACCTGCGGACCTCCAGATGTTGCAAAACTACAACTCCCAGCATGCTGGGAGTTGTAGTTTTGAAACATCTGGAAGTCCGCAGGTTGAAGACCACTGCGGCCTTCGTCATCATCCAGACCCCCTTTAGTTTTCTACTCACCTCCGCTCGGTGGGAAGGAAGGGTGAGCTGTCCGGGCCATCTATGGGACCATCCGGTGGGGAGGGTTAGTCGTTCTGGGCTGTCCATTCTTCTCCGCTGCGGTCTGGCCCCGGCCTAGTGACATTGCCTTGAAGACGACGCACAGGGACGTCCGTGCGCAGTAGACGTCCTTGCGCATGAACTTCCCTGTGCGTCGTCGTCAAGGCAACGTCACTAGTCCGGGGCCGGCCCGGAGCGGAGAAGAGGGCCTTCCGGTGAAAATGGACAACCTGGAATGACTAACCCTCCCCACGGACTGTCCCTGCAGCATAGGTGGCCCGGACCAGCTCACCCTTCCTTCCCACCGAGAGGAGGTGAGTAAAAAACTAAGGGGGGGGGGGTCTGGATGATGATGACGACGAAGGCCGCAGTGGTCTTCAACCTGCGCACCTCCAGAGGTTTCAAAACTACAACACCCAGCATGCCTGGACAGCCAATGGCTGTCCGGGCATGCTGGGAGTTGTAGTTTTGCAACATCTGGAGGTCCGCAGGTTGAAGACCACTGCGGCCTTCGTCATCATCTGGGATGGGATGTAACCAAAAAAATCATGATTTTTGGATATTGGTATTTTTTACATTTACGCCACTTACCGTTCAGGTAGGTGCTTATTTAAAATAAATCATTATTTTATTTACACTTTTTGTTCATTAGGGTACTTTTTATATGTCGTCTTTAGATTGCGAACTCTGACTAATGCTATACCTATGCTGAGGCAGGCTGTATCTGCAGATTCCCCCAGAACCCACACGTAATAGATGAGGGGACCACCAACGGCCATTCATACTGATCGGACCCCCACATATATTTCGCAGCAGTGCCAATTGGGCAGGGGGAGTGTTATTGCAGCTCTTATGTGTTGTGATCACTATTAATCATGGTACTAAAGGGTTTAATGATGGATCAAGGTGAAATCGCTGTTGTCCATTATTGACTGTAAGTATACAACTGCTGATGGCGTCTGACACTCGCAGTCTATGAAGTAAGAGCAGCTTTAGCACTTGCTTCATAGTGTTAAATGCCAGGGCACCAGGACATACGTTGACATAAAATGTCCTTAAGGGGTTATCCAGGAATAGAAAAACTTAAAAAAAAAAAAAAAAAGTTAACCTCTTAAGGACGCAGGGTGTACCTGTGCGCCCGCACCCGTGATGTAACATAGCGGGTCAGTCCCGGAACCTAGCAACGGCTGGGACCAGTAGCTAATACCTGACATTGCAGATCGTGCCGCGTCTAAAATGTAAAAAAAATAAATAAATACAATTCGTGGCGCAAAAAACAAGCCATCATATGGGTCTATAGGTGCAAAATTGAAAGGGTTATGATTTTTAAAAGGTGAGGAGGTAAATGAAAGTGCAAAAATGCAAAAACCGAGTCCTTTAGGGGTTAATTTTATTTTAAATATAGCACCACAACTGTCCACAGGTCATGTGTGGTATTACAAATTGGCTCCATTAAGAGCTTCAATACCACCCACATGAGGACAGGCTTTTTATTTTTGTAATATAAAAGAAATCTCTCTTTCTCTGATCCTAGATGGCCACCTTTTAATTTCAAATAAATAACAACAAGAACCGTGTAAGCAGTATAGGCCTCACCCATGGGCACTAACCAGCAGGGGATGTACCTTTCATCTTTATACCCTGTTATGGTGCCTGATCTCCTTGCAGTAAATAGACGACATGAATAAAGTATGGCTGACCGTGTGGTACTGAACTGAAGAGGCTGCAGTGTTTGTGGTATTAGTGTTTCCATAGTAACCATTTCTGAACCGTAATGTTATTTTCAGCAAAATCACTACCTGCACAACCACAAATTACACTGTTTGGATACGGCTTTAATGGTTAATACATGCCGCCTAATACACCGAGGAGGGATATGAGCTTTGTCAGAGGCGTACGGCTGATAGATGGCGCTTTTATGCTTAGAGTTTATTGAATCTGTATATCTTTTTTTCTTTTGTCTTCAGGAGAACTACCTTTCAGATCCAACAAGTTTATGGAAAGGTTACCCTCACACTTACTTTCCGTAAGTACTAGCTTTCATTTACAACAATGCCCCATTATTTATTTTTTATTTTTTCTCTGAGAATGCATTTTGTTTTTCTCCAGCTTGTTTAAAGGGGTTATTCAGAAATAGAAAAACAGAGCCAATTTCTTAAAAAAAAATAAATAAATAAAACATTCTTGTCCTCAGGTTGTGTTTGGTACTGCAGCTCGATTCCATTGAAGTGAATGGAGCCAAGTTGTAATACCACGCACAACCTTAAAACAGGTGTGGTGCTGTTCACACTACGTAATTCCCGCAGAATTCTGTGCGGTAAACTTTAATACCAGTGTGAATGGGTCTTCCGCGAGACACGTTCACACTGAGCAATTTCAGCAGCCGACAATTTTGCCGCTGAAATTGTTCCGCACAGAGAATGAACATGTTCATTCTTTGTACAGAATTCCGCGAGCTCTGCATAGCCGTCAATGGTCACAGCACAGTACCGCGGGGTCAGATCTGCCAGATCTGAATCTCCGTTCGCTGAATTCCACAAGCGGAGATTCGGCGAGCTTTGCCCAATGTGAAGAAATATTCGCTTGGTTCTCTATTCCTGGATAACCCCTTTACATCCACTATGATTATTTTGGTATGGAAAAAAAAATTCTGCTCTCTAGGAGACAACTGCATCTATTGCATACCCCATTTCCTAACAGATCCAGACACTTTAAAATATAGACTCGATCAGCAGTTACTGCTGGGGTTAGCTTATTTTTTTATATATTTTTTTTTAATAAACTGGTTGCAGAAAGTTAAACAGATTTGTTAAAAATCTTAAAGGGGTATTCCAGGCCAAAACTCTCTCTCGATATAGATATACAGCAACAGAAGAATGCAGTAGCAGCACACTGCCAGCACAAGGATATAGGTGCAACATGAATATGCAGTTAAAACATGGAGAGCTATACAGCTATGGTGTAATAGATGCAAATGTGAAACTATGAAATAGTGAGGCACTTAGCTCGCAAATTTGTCTCCGCCGGCGGTCAAATAGCTTGGACCGTCCCACCGCGATAAGGTAGCCTCCTGGGACGGACCCTACACTGTGAATATGCCTCTGTGTGAACAGTTCAGTAAGCATGGCAGGATCTGGAACATCCAAGCCACCTTATATACACACCTGATAGAGGTGGGTGGGGTGCAAGGCCAACATGGAGGTAGCCACTCCCCCGTATGTGCAATACAGACAAAAAATAAGTCAGCCAGCACTTTAGTTGATACCAAACTATTATATGGACCTGGCCTACAGGTGCACGCTACTAGGCTAGATATACAGCAACAGAAGAATGCAGCAGCACACTGCCAGCACAAGGATATAGGTGCAACATGAATATGCAGTTAAAACATGGAGAGCTATACAGCTATGGTGTAATAGATGCAAATGTGAAACTATGAAATAGTGAGGCACTTAGCTCGCAAATTTGTCTCCGCCGGCGGTCAAATAGCTTGGACCGTCCCACCGCGATAAGGTAGCCTCCTGGGACGGACCCTACACTGTGAATATGCCTCTGTGTGAACAGTTCAGTAAGCATGGCAGGATCTGGAACATCCAAGCCACCTTATATACACACCTGATAGAGGTGGGTGGGGTGCAAGGCCAACATGGAGGTAGCCACTCCCCCGTATGTGCAATACAGACAAAGAATAAGTCAGCCAGCACTTTAGTTGATACCAAACTATTATATGGACCTGGCCTACAGGTGCACGCCACTAGGCTAGATATACAGCAACAGAAGAATGCAGTAGCACACTGCCAGCACAAGGATATAGGTGCAACATGAATATGCAGTTAAAACATGGAGAGCTATACAGCTATGGTGTAATAGATGCAAATGTGAAACTATGAAATAGTGAGGCACTTAGCTCGCATATTTGTCTCCGCCGGCGGTCAAATAGCTTGGACCGTCCCACCGCGATAAGGTAGCCTCCTGGGACGGACCCTACACTGTGAATATGCCTCTGTGTGGAGAGCTGTATAGCTCTCCATGTTTTAACTGCATATTCATGTTGCACCTATATCCTTGTGCTGGCAGTGTGCTGCTACTGCATTCTTCTGTTGCTGTATATCTAGCCTAGTGGCGTGCACCTGTAGGCCAGGTCCATATAATAGTTTGGTATCAACTAAAGTGCTGGCTGACTTATTCTTTGTCGATATAGATATAGATATCTATATCTATAGAGAGAGAGAGATAAAATATATATATAATATTACGAGATTACATATCTCAACTGGCTCCGCAAAGTTTAACAGATTTGTAAATGACTTCTATTAAAAAATCTTAATCCTTCCAATAGTTATTAGCTTCTGAAGTTGAGTTGTTGTTTTTCTTTCTATCTGCTCTCTGATGACTCACATCCCGGGAGCTGTGCAGTTCCTATGGGGATATTCTCCCATCATGCACAGCTCCTGGGACGTGACATCATCATTGAGCAGTTAGACAGAAAACTTCAGAAGCTAATAACTATTGGAAGGATTAAGATTTTTTTAATAGAAGTAATTTACAAATCTGTTTTAACTTTCCAGAGCCAGTTGATATATATAAAAAAAGGTTTTGCCTGGAATACCCCTTTAATTCTTCCAGTACTTATCATCTGCTGTATGCTCCACAGGAAGTACTTTTGTTTTTGAATTTCTTTTCTGTCTGACCACAGTGCTCTCTACTGACAACTCTGTCCGTATCAAGAACTGTCCCGAGCAGGATAGGTTTACTATGGGGATTTGCTTCTACTCTGGACAGTTCCTGACGTGGACAGAGGTGTCAGCAGAAAGCAATGTGGCCAGAATGGAAAGAACTATACAACTTCCTCTGGAGTAGTGTTTCCCAACCAGGGTGCCTCCAGATGCTGCAAAACTACAACTCCCAGCATGCCTGGACAGTCTTTTTAACTTGCTACGACCAGTTGATTTAAAATTATTTTCACCGGAGTACCCCTTTTTAAGTTTTCCTTTTTGAGCACCTACTACAAGGCAAATGTGGTATTACATCCCAGCCATTTACATGAAGTCTGCACAATATTCAGTCTTAACAAGCAACAAAGCAATTTCCTGTTTTATATGTGTATATATAGCAGTGGTCTTCAACCTGCGGACCTCCAGATGTTGCAAAACTAAAATTCCCAGCATGCCCGGACAGCCAACGGCTGTCCGGGCATGCTGGGAGTTGTAGTTTTGCAACATCTGGAGGTCTGCAGGTTGAAGACCACTGGTATATAGTTAGAAGAGAAGTTATGATACTATTTTGATTCTCCTTAGATTCCAGGTAAAGTTTTTCTACGTTTCCCAGTTGGCTTACTGGTTCCATGCCTTTCCAGAACTTTACTTTCAGAAGACAAAAAAGGTAAATGCTCAATATTGTAATGCAGATACTTTTCTTGTAATGGTCACTGTGGAGCTTGTCTGTTTTGTGGGCAAATCTAGGAACAATGTCATCCTATTCTTCATTAAAATCATATTTTTCTGTGTTTACTGTATACGAGAAAAAAAAAAAAAATAGCACTATTTCGTCCTGCAACATCCAATAAAAAGTATACTGTTATGATTATTTATTTTTAACATGGTAGTCTGTGGGTCCATCATATATATGCTACAATGGCGTTCTTAACCCGATAACGACCATGGACGTCTATACTTGTCCACTGGCCGTTAACTAGGTAGGAAGCGAGCTCCTGACTCGAGCTGCGTCATACTGGCCGGTCCCCAGCTGATTCCTGTAGCTGGGGGCCGGCGTTAATAGCCTACATGCGGCGATTGCTGTGGCCGGCTATTAACCCTTTAGATCGCCACTGTCAAAGTTGACAGTGGTGTCTAAAGGTGCCTGTATCCAGTCCCTGGTGGTCCAGTGGGGTGGATCCCCCCCCCCCCCCCCCCGCAGCATGATCACGGGGGGAGGGCGATCCACTACTGAGGTAGCCTGAGGGCTTACATCTCCTGCTGCGGTGGCTCCGGTGCTCAGAATGATAAAGCCTGGCAGGACCAGGCTTTATCAATCGAGCACAGAGCACACTGATCAATGGGATTGTATGTAACCCCATTGATCTGTATGAGGAATCAAATGATTCCTCATAAAAGTCCACTAAGGGGACTAAAAGTGTTTAAAAAAACATATATATATAATAAAAATAAACCTATGTGGTATCGCCACGTGCGTAAATGTCCGAACTATAAAAATATATTGTAAATTAAACCGCACGGTGAGTGGTGTACTCGCAAAAAAATTCCATAGTCCAAAATAGCGTATTTTTGGTCACTTTTCATACCATAAAAAAAAGGGAATAAAAAGCTATCAAAAAGTCCGATAATTTTTTTTTTTTTCTTTTTTACGAAAAATGTACGGTGTAGAAACGAAGCCCCCAAAATTTACAAAATGGTGTTTTTTTTCTTCAATTTTGTCGCCCAATAATTTTTTTCCTTTTTCGCCGTAGATTTTTGGGTAAAATGACTAATGTCATTACAAAGTAGAATTGGTGGCGTAAAAAATAAGCAATCATATGGATTTTTAGGTGCAAAATTGAAAGGGTTATGATTTTTAGGAAAAAACTAAAGTGCAAAAACAGAAAAACGCTTGGTCCTTAAGGGGTTAAAGGAGTATTCCGGTGGAAAACATTATTTTTTTTTTTTATATATAAACTGGTGTCAAAAAGTTAAACAGATTTGTAAATTACTTCTATTAAAAAAATCTTAATGCTTTCAATATTTATCAGCTGCTGTATACTAGAGAGGAAATTATTTTCTTTCTGTCTGTCCACAGTGCTCTCTGCTGACACCTCTGTCCATTTTAGGAACTGTCCAGAGCAGCATATGTTTTCTATGGGGATTTTCTCCTTTTCTGGACAGTTCCTGAACTGTGGAAAGAGAAAAGAAATCCAGAAAATGTAAGAATTTTCTCTGCAGTATACAACTGCTGATAAGTGCCGGTAGGATTAAGATTTTTTTTTTTATAGAAGTAATTTACAAATCTGTTTTAACTTTCTGGCACCAGTTGATTTAAAAAAAATATATAAAAAATTCCACCGGAGTACCCCTTTAAAGCAGAAATGTCATGAACAGCTGATGACCTATACATGAGATTCTATTATAGTCTGCGGGTGATGTTCCCTAGCATCCATCACCACCTCCATGTAACGTATATGTTGGGAACGTCTCCTGGCGTATACATAAAATAAGCGCCAAAGACATGTGAGCACAGCGCTAGTCTTTCGACATGTTATGACTGTTCAATTAATTCTCAAGGTTTAAAATCTCTCTTTCAGGAAGATATTCCTCGCCAGTTGGTTTACATTGGACTGTACCTCTTCCATATTATTGGCGCCTACGTCCTAAAGTAAGTTTAAAGCTGGGTTGAAAGCTTATACAATGTTGTAGAACAGTGTTTCTAAACCAGGAAGCCTCCAGCTGTTGCAAAACTACAAATCCCAGCATGCCAGGACAGCCAAAGGCTGTCCGGGCAGGCTGGGAGTTGTAGTTTTGCAACAGCCAGAGGCAGCTTGGTTGGGGAAACACTTTTCAAGGATATAATGGAAATTCGTAAAGAATATAAATTTGTAGTATATTTCCGGCAGAGAAGCAATTGCTCTTTACCCCCTCCCTCCCACTACCATCCTTCACTGCCCCAGTCCACATCCAGTTATTAAAGGAGAACTGTAGTGCAATATAACTTATCCCCTATCCGAAGTATGGGGGAGAAGTTATAGATCACAGGGGGGGGGTCCGATTGCTGGGGCCCCCCGCAATCTCCTGTACGGGGCAGGAAGCCTCGACAGACACATCCCTTCCATGTATCTCTATGGGGTGTCAGCCACCGTGTCATGTGGGGACGGAACGCCCCCTTCCAGCACACTGCCGCGGCCCCATACAGGAGATCGCGGATAGGGGGTAATTATATTGCAAAAATGTGAGTCAAAGCAAAAAAAAAAAAAAATAATAATAATTTACTTCAGAACACCATTTTGTATGTTTCCTCCTCTCTAGTGTTGACTTTTTGTGAGGCTTTTTAAAAGTGCCCTCCAAAGGCAGTTTTGTAAGCCAAGCCTGACCCGGCTTGGGTTTGTAACTTTTTTTTTTTTTTATAAATTTTTTTTTTTTTTAAATGCCTATGTGCGACATTCGCACTTCATAAATTCGTGGCCACTGCTAATTGAAAACTGAAAGTTGCCTAGGTAAGGTTGTTTGGTACTTTCTGCGTACCCACAAAAGCCGCAAAAAAAAAAAAAAATAAGTGGTTAGGCGCACATGTGAAATTCTGCGGCCGACGTAAGTTGGGGGAAAAAAAAGCTCTAAATGCAATGATAAATCTCCCGCTAGGTGTTTTTTTTGCACTAAAGTAGGATGTCATTGTGGCACCCACATTTCTGCATGCCATTGCTGATGACCACTGCTATTGTATTGATGGTTGCTTGTAATCAATGTAACAATAATATGAATAAATATACTAATATCAGAATTATTAATAAAAAAACTTATTTTTTAATTTTTTTTAAATTTTTTTCAGTTTGATACCATTATGGAGTTACTAAAAGTCTTTTCATTCTCTTACAGCCTAAACCACCTTGGTCTCGTTCTTCTGGTTCTCCATTACTTTGTAGAGTTTCTATTCCACATCTCCCGCCTCTTTTACTTCAGTAATGAAAAATACCAGAAAGGGTAAGTCAGTCGTTGCAGGACGCTAGCTGTACTTCACATTACGTTAGCGTTGGACATTGCACAAAATGATGTTTTTGCTTGAATTACATAATGTGCCTCCATAATTCCAAGGTTTATTGTTGGGATTCAGACGATTTCTGAATTTGAATAACTTATCCCCAGATCTATGGAGATTACGGGACCCAAGATGTCTGTAACTTGTTTTCTGAAAGCTACATTATCTTAATTATAATTGCATATTATACAATAAAGCAGCTGGATACTTTGATGGCTGTCCGGGTATGCTGGGAGTTGTAGTTTTGCAACATCTGGAGGTCCGCAGGTTGAAGACCACTGTTCTAGTTTAGGATTTTTTTTTTTTTTTAATACAGTCTTCTAAAATGTTATCTGTATTGTTTAAGTGTCTTTTTACTTGCTTAAGACATAAAGGGGTATTCTGATTTTAATAACAAAAGACACAGGCTCTCTTCATCATACTACATCATACTCTCTTCACCCAGTCCGTAGCCAGGGGACGTGTCCACCCCGGTGCACCTGCTGATGTGCTCTGCTGCTGTTTCAAACCCACTAAGACTGGGTTCACACCATGTTTGTGCAATATAGTTCCTGTGTACGTTTTCAATTTAAAAAATACGTACGGAACGGTCTTGAAAACCCTATGCATTGAAAACCGTATGCCAAAAGATGCATCAGGTTTTTTTCTCCCAGTACCCAAAACCGTAGCCTACCACTGTTTTTGGTCCGGGTGAAAAACCGTATTGAAATGTATAATTTTTAATTTTTTTTTAACATGGGACTCAATGGGAACTGTAAAGAACCGTATGTGCGTACGGTTCCATCCAGTTTTCACCATACGGTTTTTGACTTTGCACAGTTTTTTCCTTGGAATTTCAATCCAACAAGTGAAACTTTATTCATAATGGATTGAAAAGTTAAAAAAGTATGCGTTTTTTCTTTAAAAAACGGATGCAAACGGACATCATCTATCAAACTGTATACGGTTTTCAACCGTATACAGATTAAAATTTGTACACATGTTTTGATACAGTTTAGTCAGGTTTTGAGGAATCCGTTTGTCAAAAAACTGATACGGGAACTGTATTGCAAAAACGTGGTGTGAACCCAGCCTAAAGCAGTGGTCTCCAACTGTGCCCCTCCAGATGTTGCAAAACTTCAACTCCCAGCATGCCCGGACAGCCAACGGCTGTCCGAGCATGCTGGGAGTTGAAGTTTTGCAACATCTGGAGGGACACAGTTTGAGACCACTGCACTAAAGGCTTGGAGATTGGCTGCAGAGTGTTAGGAATGTCATCCCGGGACGTAAACAGAGCGAACATAGCGACTGCACTGAACTGGGCGAGACAAGGATGCTGCATTACATGGCGTATAAATCAAAATACCTCTAAGGTCAGAGAACCCTTGACATATGCCCATGGTATCTGACCACCATCTTAGAAATATTATACATATTTTTTTAAATAATAGTCTTTCCTCTTTTTGACAGCTTTACTCTATGGGCCGTGCTGTTTGTTCTGGGACGCCTCCTTACACTCATCCTCTCAGTTCTCACTGTTGGATTTGGACTCACTCGTGCAGAGAATCAGGTTTTGGACATAAGTTCTGGAAATTTCAACATTCTGGCAATAAGGTAATAATAATAATAATATATGTGCAGGAATTAGGCTCTAAGACAAGTGCACTAAAGATCCTGATATTGTAGGAGAGGAGACTTCAGTGTCAACTAATCATGCTTGAAGGCAGCTATTACATATTTAACATTTTAGTAGCTTATTTAAAGTGTTACCTGTTGCTTAAAAGAAAACTTCTGAAATGTTAAAGACCTGAATTACAGTGGGTGTGTATGCCAGTTATTGGTTAACCTTTAATAGCATGTAATATTATTAGAGATGAGCGCACTTACAGTAAATTTGATTCGTCACGAACTTCTCGGCTCGGCAGTTGATGACTTTTCCTGCATAAATTAGTTCAGCTTTCAGGTGCTCCGGTGGGCTGGAAAAGGTGGATACGGTCCTAGGAGACAATTTCCTAGGAATGTATCCACCTTTTCCAGCCCACGGGAGCACCTGAAGGCTGAACTAATTTATGCAGGATAAGTCATCAACTGCCGAGCCGAGAAGTTCGTGACAAATCGAATTTACTGTAAGTTCGCTCATCTCTAAATATTATGTCCAATCAAAGCCAAATATAGTCAGGAGATGGTTCGGGTAAAGTACATAAAGCACAGTCGATGCCATTCCCTAATTTAGATCTCCAGTGCCATGCGGTAGCAGAGGATTGCATTAACGCATTAGCTGCCATACACCATGGCTGACATTGACCATTGTCTTTAGACTGTTTTTTGTTTCTAGAAAATGTGCAAAAAAGCGCAAGCAGGGTTTATTTGCACCTTTTGGTTTACACATTTTTTTTTTGTTGCAATCCACAGATTTTGGCAATACACATGGAAGGGTTTTATGAACTGCGCCTTTTTGTGAAAAGGTGTAAAAAAGGCGCAAAGCCACTGAAAAGTCTATAAAACTACACCAGCCCAGACTTAGCCTAGCTTTATGGTGTATGTGGAGAGAGTAATTTCAGAAAATGTGATCTGCACAAAATGTATCAAATGCTCTGTAACCATTTAATAAATTTGGTGCTCATACACATTACCAGCACACACAAAAAGGTTCACTTACACCTACAATGATAAATGCCGGCCCATGTGTTTATGTAGTCCTCTGCCACTGCAGGGTGTATTTTCTACTGCACACCACTGAAGATCTAAATTGGGGAATTGCATCGACTATGTTTTAGGCAATTTACCCCAACCATCTCCTGACTATACTTGGCGCTCAAGTTCATAGTATTTCTTATTCCCCACCCTATAGCCGCTGTGGAATCCACAGATTGTGGAGGAAACATGTAGGGAGTCAATAGGGGTAGATCAGGACAGGGGGTCAACCTTTTTTAGGGTGACTTCCTGGATGAGCACAGGTATTCCCACCACACTTCTTTTAGAAAGGTTTACTAGGATTAATCTCCGATTTCAAGACAGGCCTTAGAATCAGTTATTACAATGGCTCTGTAGATTGAAAAATAAGAGTTATGGCTCTTAAAAGGCGAGAAGGAGAAACAAAGATGCAAAAATTAAATTGGCTGTGTCCTCTTAAGTTGCCCATTTACACTACTTATTTTCTGTACGACATTCTGCTGCGGAAAATACTCTTCAGCAGCCTCCCATTGTTTACACTGAGATTCTGTTGCACCATTCACACTATGGAATGTGCACTTATAGGGCATTGCCTTTAGAGACTGCACTTTTCTGAGTGGTCTTATCACTGGGTTGTTCTGCCGGTGCCCAAAACAGATGGAAATTCTCCAGGCGGAGATTCCGTAGTGTAAATGAGCCCTAGGAGGTTAAAGGAATATTTTCAGAATATCAGCCTCTTTACATTGAGCGCAGTCCTCAGCAGTTCCCAATAGAGCACTTGGCGAGCTAAAACCCTGTACCAGTAATAATTTTAAGATGCATAAAAGCTTGTCATCTGATGTGTAAGTGAAGTAAACTTCTGAAGAGTGCCAGATATAATTATACCCCTTATGCCTCCTGCTTTCAGAATCAGTGTGTTGGCATCTATTTGCATAACTCAGGCATTTATGATGTGGAAGTTCATTAATTTCCAGCTGAGACGATGGAGAGAACATTCATCTCCACAGCCTTCTCAGAGGAGGAGACCTGTTGCTTCTAAAGGCAAATCACGGAAGGAAAAAGGTGAGCATTTCAGATATTTCATGCACTATGGCTGAATTTAGGATTATTTGTCTACTCTTCCATTGTGCATATACCTTGGCCACTCTTAACATCCTGCATTGGTTGTCTGTTCTGTAGACTGTCTATCTCTCCCTATCTGTCACATTTGGCATTAGCATTTGTTTTTCAGTTTAGTGCAGGTTAGCTTGATCGAGAGAGATGTATAATATATATAGTGGTGCCACAACATGCGATCATTTCAACGTACGATGCTTCTGTGTGTCGGGGCCATCGCAAAACGGCAGCGCTGACTGCTTCAGCTGCCGCTGGATAACCATTTATTGTGCTCCGCTGAAGGATACTTATATGTTCCCGCCGCTCTGGCCCGTCATTACGCTGCTGCCCTGCGCTGTCGCTCTCCATCACTGTCATCACATCCGCGCAACATAGAGCGAAGGCGCATGGCAGCAGCAGCAATGGAGCAACAGAATGACAGACCGGTACAAACTATGGTACAAACGATGGTCCACCTGGAACCAATTAACATCATATGTTGAGGGACCACTGTATTTATTTATTTTGATAGGACACTGCTGCTGTACGTTGTTCGTAGGACCGTATTTAAATATTAGAGTTTGTAGCGCTTTCGCTAGGTCTCGCTGGGAGTCGGATCCCCACTGTCTTCTGTAGAGGATAGCCCTAAATTCCTAAATCTGGATAACCCCTTAGTGGCTCTCAACCATTCAGACAAGTATGATCAAATGGAAGTATGATCAAATGGAGATGTGACTTCCCATGCCATGGTCACAGTAAATTTGAGATATGTATATAAAAGCATTTTAACCCCTTAATGATGCAGGACGTATATTTACGTCCGGCTCCCGCATCATATGGGGTCGGTCCCAGCGGCCGTCGATGGCCGGGACCCACAGCTAATACCGGACATGACGGTGATGCCCGGTATTAACCCTACAGACGCATCGATCAAAGTTGATCGCCGCGTCTGAAATGAAAGTGAAACCTTCCCGGCAGCTCAGTTGGGCTGATCGTGACCAACGCATTGTAACTGCAGCATCCCGATCAGCTGCATGGACACGAGGAGGATGCCTACCAGCCTTCTGCGCGTCCGATCGCCGAATGACTGCTCCGTGCATGGGGTCCAAGCAGGAGCAGTCGAGCGGCAATAACACTGATCAATGCCATGCTATTGCATGGCAGTAATCAGTGTAGGAAATCAGTGTGTGCAGTATTATAGGCTCTCTACAGGGGCTATAACATTGCAAAACAAAAAGTGAAAATAAAGTGTTAATAAATGTGATTCAACCCCTTCCCTAATAAAAGTCTGAATCGCCCCCCCCTTTTCCCATAAAAAAAAAACTATGTAAATAAAAATAAATATAAACATATGTGGTATTGGCGCGTGCGTAAATGTCCGAACTATAAACATCGGCTTTTTAGGTGGAAAATTTAAAGGGTTATGATTTTTAAAAAGTAAAGAGGAAAAAAACTAAAATGCACAAACTGAAACCCTGAGTCCTTAAGGGGTTAAAGTGACAAAAACCTCATAATGCAAATAAATGGTTTCCGCTTACCTGAGTACAATGTGCGCGACAGTCCTCATTCAAACAGAAAAGAAGAAAAAGCGTTCAGCCAGCACTAAATTAAAAACGTCGTCTTTTATTTTAATCCATTAAAATTCTATATAAGAGGCAGAGTAGAAAACATATTTGGACATATTTCAAATGCAGCATAGGAGATTCCCCCAACACGCCTTGGGGGAATCTCCTATTCTGCATTTGACATATGTCCAAATACGTGTTCTACTGTACTCTGCCTCCTTTTTGTAATTTTAATGGATTAAAATAAGATGACGTTTTGAGGGAATCTCCTATGCTGCATTTTAAATACGTCCAAATACATATTCTCCTCTGCCTCCTATATGGAATTGTAATGGATTAAAATAAAGGTGTTTTTATTTAGTGCTGGCTGAACGCTTTCTTCTTTTGTTACAGAAACCTCATTTAAATTATGAAATGTATTTGTCAATCTATAAATACTATAACAACCCCTTTTGTATGTAAATACTGACTTTTTTTTCCCCCTTTAATTTTATTTCTTCAGAGAATGGCGTCAACGGAACAGTAACTTCTAATGGAGCAGATTCTCCTCGCAGCCGTAAAGAAAAATCCTCCTAAAAGCTAAACGAAAACACAAACCCTTTTAAAAGAAAACAAATTCGCAATTTATGTACTCTGCTCCCAGAGAGAAGTTGCCTTGTGCTGTACAGTGCCCCGCAGCACTAGATTTCTTACTGTTACAGCAGATAATGCAATGTGTTTCCAAACAATAGAATGCCATGGTCTCCAGACTCTACAGGGTGTTGTTTCTTTTTTTTTTTTTTTTTTTTTCCCATTTTAATTTTCCATTACTTTTTGCATTTCTTTTATGCTAGAACTATCACAATCAGAACAAAAAAAAGAGAAAAATGTGGGCTGAATCTCTAGTAAAAAAAACATTTTTTTGGCTTTACCTGTTTTGCGCTGGTAACCAGGCACAATATCCGCAAAGGAGCCAAGGCCAAGTGTAGAATTCAGATACTCCTTTCTAATGTATATGAGAAGTGATGAGGGGGGAAAAGAAGGGTAAAACCGCATACATTTTAATACACTTGCAGGTGTTGCTAATAATCCCTATCCCATTGTACAGTTCCAGCATCCTACACTTTTGATATGCCAACGGAAACGTTTAAAAGATGTAAATGCTGTGATAAATTTTCACTTCTGTTTTTTATAAGCCAACTTTTTTTTCTTATTTGATTAAAAACAACAAAATAAAAAAAATTTAATTGTGACTAGGTTACTGTCTTCATTTTAGTATCACAGATTGCCACATGTCGGGTTCACACGGCAGAATTTTTGCGTGAAATGATAGCCAATTCACTTCAATGAAATTGCTGCAGTAGGAATTCTGCTGTGTGAATGGGACAGCAGAATCTCATTAAAGTGTATTGGCTTTATATTCATGCAGAATTCAGGGCAGAAATTGTGCCGGTCTAATATGTTGTAATTAGAGATGAGCGAACTTACAGTAAATTCGATTCGTCACAAACTTCTCGGCTCGGCAGTTGATGCCTTTTCCTGCGTAAATTAGTTCAGCCTTCTGGTGCTCCGGTGGGCTGGAAAAGGTGGATACAGACCTAGGAAAGAGTCTCCTAGGACTGTATCCACCTTTTCCAGCCCACCGGAAAGCTGAACTAATTTATGCAGGAAAAGTCAGCAACTGCCGAGCCGAGAAGTTCGTGACGAATCGAATTTACTTTAAGTTCGCTCATCTCTAGTTGTAATACATCTAAAGGGCCCCGCAAATGGGAGGTGGTATGGTCGCAAGTCTCTGCCTGTCTGCGGTTCTGATGGCCCAAACTGATAGCTACCAGTTCAGGTCAACAACACTGTGGTCAGACTCCTACTTGGGGCTGTAATACAGAAGCAAAAAATGTGGATATAATATGCCCATGTTTGGGGCCCCTTTGTCTGGATTCACACACAGTATCTTGGTCAGTAGTTTTAGCCAAAAGTGCACCTTTTTCTGTGTTTTGAACCCAAAGTCTGTTCTATTCTTTCTGCTTTCTGCTAAAGACACAGACAATAATAGTGCGTGTGAACCCAGCCTGTAGTGTCACGCTTCTCTGCCTTTAGGTTCTACAGTGGTGCAAAAAAGTATTTAGTCAGCCAACAATTGTGCAAGTTCCCTCACTTGAGAGAGTGAGAGAGGCCTGTAATTATCATCATAGGTATACCTCAACTTTAAGAGACAGAATGAGGAAACAAAATCCATAAAATCACATTGTCTGATTTTTAAAGAATTTATTAGCAAATTATGGTGGAAAATAAGTATTTGGTCAATAACAAAAGTTCATCTCAATACTATGTTATATACCTTTTGTTGGCAATGACAGAGGTCAAACGATTTCTGTATGTCTTCACAAGGTTTTCACACACTGTTGCTGGTATTTTGGCCCATTCCTCCATGCAGATCTCCTCTAGAGCAGTGATGTTTTGGGGCTGTCGCTGGGCAACACAGACTTTCTATGGGGTTGAGATCTGGAGACTGGCTATGCCACTCCAGGACCTTGAAATGCTTCTTACGAAGCCACTCCTTTATTGCCCGGGTGGTGTGTTTGGGATCATTGTCATGCTGAAAGACCCAGCCACGTTTCATCTTCAATGCCCTTGCTGATGGAAGGAGGTTTTCACTCAAAATCTCACGATACATGGCCCCATTCATTCTTTACTTTTACATGGATCAGTTGTCTGTGTCCCTTTGCAGAAAAACAGCCCCAAAGCATGATGTTTCCACCCCATGCTTCACAGTAGGTATGGAGTTCTTTGGATGCAACTCAGCATTATTTCTCCTCCAAACACGACGAGTTGGGTTTTTACTGAAAAGTTCTACTTTGGTTTCATCTGACCATATGACATTCTCCCAGTACTCTTCTGGATCCTCCAAATGCTCTCTAGCAAACTTCAGATAGGCCCGGACATGTACTTGCTTAAGCAAGGGGACACCTCTGACAATGCATGATTTGAGCTCCTGGTGGTGTATTGTGTTTCTGATGGTAGCCTTTGTTACTTTGGTCCCAACTCTCTGCAGGTCATTCACTAGGTCCCCCCCATGTGGTTCTGGGATTTTTGCTCACCTTTCTTGTGATCATTTTGACACCACAGGGTGAGATCTTGCGTGGAGCCCCAGATCTAGGGAGATTATCAGTGGTCTTGTATGTCTTCCATTTTCTAATAATTGGTCCCACAGTTGATTTATTTACACCAAGCTGCTTGCCTATTGCAGATTCAGTCTTCTCAGCCTGGTGCAGGTCTACAATTTTTTATTTTTTTTTTCTGGTGTCCTTCGACAGCTCTTTGTTCTTGGCCATTGTGGAGTTTGACTGTTTGAGGTTGTGGACAGTTGTTTTTTATACTGATATCAAGTTCAAACAGGTGACATTAATACAGGTAATGAGTGGAGGATAGAGGAGACTCTTAGGCTAAGTTTCCACTTGTTTTTTTTTTTTTACTGGCCGTTTTTGAGCCAAAGTCAGAAGCGGATCCATAAGGGAGGAGAAGTGTAAGTCCTTCCTTTATATGTCCTACTCCTTTTGAATACATTTTTGGCTTTGGCTCAAAAACTGTTACAGGTCTGTGAGAGACAGAAATCTTGCATGTTTGTAGGTAACCAAATACTTATTTTCCACCATAATTTGCAAATAAATTCTTTAAAAATCAAACAATGTGATTTTATGGATTTTTTTTCCTCTCATTCTGTCTCTTAGTTGAGGTATACCTATGATGAAAATTGCAGGCCTCTCATCTTTTTAAGTGGAAGAATACAATTGGTGAATGACTAAATATTTTTTGCCCCACTGTATATAAGGATACATTTACGCACATGATCCTCTGCGAAGTTGTAAAATAAAAAAATTGTGGATTTTACAAGGCCATTTCTTTTGTATTTTTGACTGCTTTTGTAAAATGCAACTGCAGAACCTCAATAGTGTATGGTCACTTGTACCATATTTTAATGCATATTTTCTGCAGCTGATTTTGCTACCCATTGACATTGACATTGACAGTGAGTAGGAAAATATGCAGTAAAATACTGCACGTGTGACCCTGCACTAAGGCTGCATTTGCATTCACCTGACCTGAATTGCAGCCAATCTTCCATGGTGATTTGTACACATAAAATTTTAACTCAACACAAAAGTTGACCTGTGTAACAAGTTGTTCCCATAGTGGTGCAGATTTTGATGTGCATTATCAGAGGGTCTACAGAAAACTTGGTAGGTGCAAATATTTAAAATAATAAAAAAAAGCTGCATATTCACCTTACCAATTGCACAGAAATCCTATGGCTTCCCTGATCTGCTGTCAGATACTATATACTGACCTCCAGAAATCATTAACATATCTTAATTACATTTCATTATGGTGTTTATTTTTTTTATTATTATATTTAAAATATGTACTGCTATTTCTACATTTAACATGGTCTCTTCTCTGGCAAGGGCCCTGTAGGTGAAGTAGATAAGGTATTTGTGCAGGCATTCTGGGTAGGGGAATATGCAAATCAGCTCATTACATCACCTTCTCAGGCGATGTTCCCTGGTATCAGCTTAGCTCCAGTTACGGAATATAAAAAGCTAATCGGGATTAATGCCAAGCCAGAACTCTCTCTCCAGAAGGAAAGAGGACCCATCTGCAGACAGCTGTTTTGGGGTTCTTGCCCCTCGTCAGTACAGAGCAGGGTGATCTGGCTTGGCTGAGATGTGCGGCAGTATTATATTCAGGGGTACAGTGTGTGGCAGTAATATACCAGGGGCCCAGTGGGTGGCATTATTATATTCAGGGGCACAGTGTGTGGCAGTATTATATTCAGTGGCACAGTGTGTAGCAGTATTATATTCAGAGGGTACAGTGTGTGGCAATATTATATTCAGGGGTACAGTGTGTGTGGCAGCATTATATTCAGAGGGTAGAGTGTGTGGCGATCACACCCTATCGGTCCAGCTAAGACGCTAGAGAGTGTGATGGTGCAAGGGTTAAAGCCGCCAGACCTCTGGGTATCCACTACAAGTCCCAGCAAGTCACCAAATTAACCCTTAGATAAACGTGTTTTACCAGAGCCTCCTTCAGAAAGGTGAGCTCATATATTTAGAGATCAAAGACCAGAGCTGATTAAACATTTAATCTGATAAAAGGTATCACAGTGCTATATATATATATATATATATATATATATATATATATATATATGTATATGTGTGTACAGGAACAAATGACATATAGTTACAAAAATATATAAAAGAGTTTTGCAAGGCAAGTTCAGAAAACAAAAGATGAAGTTCTTACAGCATGATGGTATAGCAGTTCCAAGAGATTGAGTTTTAGCTGTTCTTAGGATGGTGCTTTTAACAACCAACTTTGAGTCTAGCATTGTTTTAAATAACATATCTGCTTTCTTGGGAGGGAGACTCCATTCCACCCTCCCCTCTGGTCCCACCAGGGGGTCTTCTCTCTTCCTGGCCCCTTATCTGTTTGATTATATGATGGGACCAGAGTGCACGACTTCAAAGGAGATACCAAGACAGCCAGACCTCCAATAAAATGCAATACACAAAACACAAGCCTGATTTTAATAATCAGGCCTTGCGCCTTACACCTCCCCCTTAATATGGGGACAGAGAGATCTTGCCTGCCAGGCGAATCGATCTGTCTCCATTACTCCTCTATTTCTCTTCTTGACACCACAGGCCCTGCATTCCCAGGCAAAGATGGCACTGAAGGGGCATATATATATATATATATATATATATATATATATATATATATGTATATGTATATATATATATATATATATATATATATATATATATATATATATATATATATATATAATATTTGTAATGATGTACTATATATACATCTGGCATGAGTGTTATTTATCTAATAGGGTGCCTCCAGCTGTTTCACAACTACAATTCTCAGCATGGCCTGACAGCTAATAGCAATCATGGCAATCTAGGCCCCTCCTCCCAGCCAAGCCAGATCACCCTGCTCCTGTACTGACGAGGGGCAAGAACCCCCGAAACAGCTGTCTGCAGATGGGTCCTCTTTCCTTCTGGAGAGAGTGTTCTGGCTTGGCATTAATCCTGATTAGCTTTTTATATTTTGGAGCTAAGCTGATACCAGGGAACATCGCCTGTGAAGGTGATGTAATGAGCTGATTTGCATATTCCCCAATATATATCAATTAGATATATGCCAGTACCCAGCTTTTTAGTTCTATCTCTTTTTTTGCACCTGGGGTATAGGCGTATTCCTGGCCAGCTCGATCTAACCAGTAGAATGTTTGGACAGAGAGCCATCCCAAAATTGCTATTTTGCAGAAAGTATTACTGTAGCAGCAATGAGATTTCAGATTTTAAAGACCTGTTACCTCTCCCAGCCAGCTGACTCAACGTCATATTGCCAGACTTTTCTTTCTTCTGAGAAGACCTCAACCAAGTCAACCAGTTCACTAGGACTGTACTATCCTCCGAAACCACACATGCTTTGGAAGACAGTGAGAACTTTTGCTTTATGATGCTGCTATTGCTGCTACCTGTGCTGGTACTGCCACCAACATTCTTACTGGCAGAGGATATGGCAGGGGTGCTCTATCCTCTACTCCGTCTTTGTCCAACATTTCCTTTACCAGGTTTTTTTTTTTTTCTTTATTGAAAAAGATTTGGAGTGTGATTTGGCACACCAAGTTTTCGAATGGTAGAGAAAGGAGAAAGTGCCAGTCAACTTTCACTCTTAAAGGGGTACTTCAGATAATATAGATATTCACCACACTACCTCGATATGTTCCCTGTAATTGATCCTGCCTGATATGCATGGCTCCTGTGGCCCTGTTGTCTTTGGCTGCTTGATATTCTTTGCCATCCTTCCCTCCCCTTTATCATGAATACTACATTTCCCAACAGCCATTGCAGCTTTGCTCTCACAGCCAGCCAGCTTCCTTTCTGAGAACAGCCCCCACCCTCCTGCTCTGTTAGCAGAGAGATACAGTGTGTGATTGGCTGAGGCTGCACACACCTCACAGCACCAAAGGGAACATGATTTATTAGTGCAGGACAGGAACCATGTGGTCTCTGTGTCTCAGGACAGAAGGGGCTGCTTTCAGAGAGGGACTTGGACAAAGACACAGTAGATGACGTCTTTTCCTCACTCCCTGCATGTAAGTGACAACTAAAAGAGGAAACCTATACTATATAGCTAATAATCGATATTTAGAAAATTGGCTATGAATATAATACTGCCACACATTGTACCATCTAAATATAATACTGCCACACACTGTACCCTCTGAATATAATAATGCCGCACACTGGGCCCCTGAATATAATACTACCACACACTGTTCCCTCTGAATATAATACTGCCACACACTGTACCCTGAATATAATACTGCCAGACACTGTACCCTCTGAATATAATGATGTCACACACTGGGCTCCTGGTATATTACTGCCACACACTACTCCTGAATATAAAACTGCCACACACTGTACCCCTGAATATAATACTGCCGAACACTGTACCCTCTGAATATAATACTGCCACACACTGGGCCCCTGAATATAATACTGCCCCACACTGTACCCCTGAATATAATACTGCCACACACTGTACCCTCTGAATATAATACTGCCACACACACTGTACCCCTGAATATAATACTGCCACACACTGTACCCTCTGAATATAATACTGCCACACACTGTACCCCTGAATATAATACTGCCGCACACTGGGCCCCTGAATAAAATACTACCACACACTGTTCCCTCTGAATATAATACTGCCACAAACTTTACCCCTAAATATAATACTGCCACACACTGTACCCTCTGAATATAATAATGCCACACACTGGGCCCCTGGTATATTGGGCCCCTGGTCCACCATGTCGGTGGACATCAAGGATGCCTACCTCCACATTCCGATATTTCCCGGCCATCAGCGGTACCTCCGCTTTGCGGTTCTGGAAGGTCATTTTCAATTTGTGGCACTCCCCTTCAGTCTGGCCACTGTTCCGCGGGTCTTTACCAAGATCTTGGCACCCGTCATAGCCCTACTACAGTCGAGAGGTGTCTCAGTGATTCCTTACTTGGACGACCTCCTCATCAAGGCTCCTACCAGAACCCAGAATCTGGAGAACGTAACTCTCACTCTCCAGACCTTATCTAGTTTCGGGTGGATGGTCAATCGGGACAAGTCCGTCCTTTCCCCCACCCAGTCTCTGGTATTCTTGGGGCTCCAGTTCGACACGGCTTCTGCCCGGATTCATCTTCCGCCGGACAAGCGACTGACTCTCTTGTCAGGAGTCCTCTCCATTTGGACGCAGGTCTCAGTTTCCATTCGTCTTTGCATGGAAGTCCTGGGTCGGATGGTGGCGGCCATGGAGGCCGTGCCCTTTGCCCAGTTCCACTACCGTCCTCTTCAACTGGCGATTCTCTCCCAGTGGGACAGGTCTCTCGACCGCAAGATTATTCTCCCGTGCTGGTCTCGTCATTCGCTTCTCTCGTGGCTCCGCTCTCCCCTGCTCTCTCAGGGGCGATCATTTCTTCCTCTCCACTGGCAGGTTGTCACGACAGATGCCAGTCTGTCGGGATGGGGAGGTGTTTTCAGGAACCGGACGGTTCAAGGCCTCTGGTCTCCCTGGGAAGCACATCTCCCCGTAAACATCTTGGAACTGAGGGCCATCTTTCTTTGTCTGCTTTATTGGGAGTCCCTGCTTCAGGGTCGCCCGGTCCGTGTCCAGTCGGACAACGCCACGGCCGTGGCGTACATCAATTGGCAGGGCGGCACTCGCAGTTCGGCAGTCATGGCCGAGGTGACAAAGATTCTCCTCTGGGCGTAACTCAGGGTGCCGGCCATATCGGCCATTCACATTCCGGGAGTGCTCAACTGGGAAGCGGATTTTCTCAGCTGGTCCTCGGCTGATCCAGGTGAGTGGTCCCTACATCCGGAGGTATTCGCACCGATCTGCAACCTCTGGGGCACTCCAGACGTAGACCTCTTCGCGTCTCTACACAACCGGAAGATTCTTCCGTTTGTGTCGAAGTCATGGGACCCCCTAGCCCTAGCCGTGGATGCACTAGTGATTCCATGGTCTGGCTTCGCCCGGCCCTATCTGTTCCCTCCCCTTCCTAGGGTCCTTCCTCAAGGCGGAGGGCGTCCCAGCCATTCTTGTGGCTCCAGATTGGCCCTGAAGGGCGTGGTATGCCGACGTGGTCAGGCTCCTGGACGACGTTCCGTTGCGCCTTCCACTTCATCCCGACCTACTGTCACAGGGTCCCCTTTGCCACCCCAATTTACCTTCGCTGCATTTGACGGCGTGGCAGTTGAGACCGCGGTTTTAAGGGCCCGTGGGTTTTCTTCCCAGGTGATTCGCTCTATGCTCAGGGCTCGCAAGCCCTCCTCCGCAAAAATTTACCACCGTACCTGGCGGTCTTATTTTCGTTGGTGCGAACGTCAGACTTTTTCTCCTGTTTCTTTTTCCGTTCCCCGTCTTCTCTCCTTTTTGCAGTCGGGGTTGGAACAGGGACTGGCTCTCAGCTCCCTTAAGGGTCAGGTTTCGGCCATTTCTATTCTTTTTCAGCATCCGCTGGCATCCAATTCTCATGTCCGGACCTTCCTCCAAGGAGTGGCACATGCGGCACCTCCTTATCGGTCCCCTTCTTCCCCTTGGGACTTGAATCTAGTTCTGAGTGCCTTACAGGGCCCTCCTTTTGAACCTCTCAAGGATGTTTCCCTTCGCCTCCTTTCCTGGAAGGTGGCGTTCCTTATAGCTATTACTTCCATTAGGAGAGTATCCGAACTGGCAGCTCTCTCCTGACGTTCTCCTTTTCTGGTGTTCCACCAGGACAAGGTTGTTTTCTGGCCAGATACGTCCTTTTTACCAAAGGTCGTTTCGGCCTTCCATCTCAATGAGGACATCGTTCTTCCGTCCTTTTGTCCCGCTCCTTCTCATCCCAGGGATCGTTTGCTCCACAAACTGGATGTGGTTTGGGCTGTTAGAGCCTCTCTCTCTGTCACCTCTTCCTTTTGTCAGTGCGATTCATTTTTCGTCCTTACGGAAGGTCATCGTAAGGGACAACCTGCTTCCAAGGCCACCATTTCTTGGTGGATCCGATCTGCTATTTCGGAAGCTTACCGCAGCAAGGGGAAGGTCCCACCCTTCAGGGTTTTGGCTCATTCCATCCGTTCTGTTGGGGCATCCTGGGCCCTCCGCAACAAAGCCTCGGCCTCGCAGATCTGTAAAGCGGCCACCTGGTCGTCTTTGCACACTTTCTCGTGGTTCTACCAGGTTCACACCTTCGCATCGGCTGATGCTAGTCTGGGCCGTAAAGTGCTGCAGGCGGCGGTGGTACAGCCGACTGCTTGACTGTTTCTCTGCCCACCCGAAGGGACGGCTTTGGTATGTCCCATGGTCTGTGTCCCCCAATGGAGCCGATAGAGAAAAGGAGATTTTTATGCTTACCATAAAATCTCTTTTACCGAAGGATCCATTGGGGGACACAGCTCCCACCCTTTCTGGTCTTCCTGTTTGGTTATCTGTCCGAGGGTGTGTTCAGTTATTTTTCTTCTGGTTCTCGGACAGTTCATGGTCTTTCTTTTGACCTGTTGGTCTTCTCCTGTTGCTCTGGGACTAAAACTGATTAGCTCAGTGGCCTGGAGGCGGGTATATCCTGCCAGGAGGAGCTGACTTTTTTCTGTTGCCATAGTGTCAAGCCTCCTACAGACAGCAGCATACACCCATGCTCTGTGTCCCCCAATGGATCCTTCGAGAAAGAGATTTTACGGTAATCTCCTTATTACTGCCACACACTGTACTCCTGAATATAATACTGCCGCACACTATACCCCTGAATATAATACTACCACACATTGTACCCCTGAAAATAATTCTGCCACACACTGTACTCCAATACAGAAATTTAGGTGCACTACTGTGGTAGATGTATACAATGACATTGGCTATCCCTCAACACTGATGTTAAAATTGAGACATTCGCCAGTATATCCTTAGATGAAGGACATACCAGAGCCCGCACACCAACGCCAAGGATTCTCAAGTGGCGCGGGACCTAACGCTAACCTACCTGTGCGTGATCAGCCAAAACCAGGGACCAGTGGGCAATTACAGCAGCATTAGGCCAACTTGCAGCCTGCTCCCAGTTGCCTCCAGTGTGGCTGAGCACACATACAATGGGAGGAGGGAGAGACAGGCTACAAGCCCCACCTAAGTTGGCTGATATGTGTGCCGGCCTCACAGGTGAACCTTAATACTGCCTTAATAGTGATCAAGGCACATTAAATGTGGAGTTTATACACCTCCAAGGTTAAGATTTAAAGGATAGCTCCCACCATCACTTTTTTTCTGCCCCTGCCTATTACCCATCTATCCCTAACCCCCTCCCTGCCTTTAATTTTTATTTTTTCATATTAAAAATGCCTTTTTGTCTGCCTGGTAGTATGCTCACTACCAGGCAGACTTCCCCAGCAGGCACCACATCACTGATGCCTGCTGGGGCCGAAACTTCCACCCTTAGTTCACCTATACAGGGTGCCTCCAGCTGTTTCCCCACTGCAACTCCCAGCTTGCCCTGAAATCTATTGGCTGTCAGGGCATGCTGGGAGTTGTAGTGGGGAAACATCTGGAGGCACCCTGTATAAGTGAACACCGGATCTGTGATGGCCAACGCCAAGGTTTCTCAAGTGGCGCGGGACCTAACGCTAACCTACCTGTGCGTGATAAGCAAAAAACAAGGGGCCAGTGGGCAATTACAGCAGCATTAGGCCGACTTGCACCCTGCTCCCAGTTGCCTCCAGTGTGACTGAGCACACATACAATGGGAGGAGGGAGAGAGGCTACAAGCCCCACCTGAGTTGGCTGATATAGGTGCATGGCCTCACAGGTGAACCTTATTAGAACAAGTCCCTAAAGGAAAAAGAGGTGGTGATCGTCTGGCCACCCTCAGGGATCAAAGGATTATGGTGGATATATATACGAATTGAACTCATTAAAACCTTTCGGGTTAAACGTAGATTTCACCGTCACACATGAAATATGCAATGCACGGTAGAACAACCATGACTGATCTGCTACATCTTGTTCCTTGTATGTTGATTTTAATTATTCTCTTGTTCTTTTTTACAGAAGTGGGCTTGTGGAATGGACGACGCACTCACATACAGGCAGATTCGGCATCATTTTGAGACATGTAAAATCTTTATTGTATATAATAACAACAATAACTGAAGACATCACGGAAGAACTGTTCCTGACTCCATGGCTCTTACCACTGGGTTGCAGTACTTCTCCAGATGCGGGCATGCACTGTGGATAGTTAAGCTGGCCATTAATTTGATTGGTGATTACTGTCCTAACATATGTGGCCTGGATGCCCGGTGTTTACACTGCGCTCCCGGTCCGCATGGTGCTGTTAAACCTGCTGGGTGATTGCTGTACTGAACCTGTGAAGGATTCCTCATTCCAATATGACATACTGAGCCTCAGTCTGACCTCTGAGCATGAGCGAGGAACAGCGTCCCTGGTCTCTTAGTTACAGAACACATGACCATCACGTGACGGCGTCAATGATGCCACTTCCGGCTTGAGATCTGAAAGTACTCCGGCGTTCTGTGATCTTGCACCGCGATTTACCACGCTGACTGCCTGGTGAGTGACACCGTCTCCTGGCCCACTATCTGGACATATTATACGTCACACCTGTACACAGAATCACTGTACTGCACGATTATATATTTATGTATATGTAGCATGATCGGAATGCTTGACTTGATTGTATATGCATTAATGTACCGATCATTTCTTTCTTGTCACTGTATGTACACCATCTGTATACTTTGCAAACTTTGTCTTCACTTAATATGTAAATTGAAGGGGCGGTCCTGCGTGACCTTAAATACCCACTGTTGTGAACCATTCTTTGCTTGAAAATGGCAACGTGAGGTTGCCGAAACGTATCTTCATTAGGGAGTAAATAAACATCACTTTTCACCATTTTTGAAGGCCCCCAATAGTTAGAATGAGTTGGGAGAAGCATGCTGCTGGGTGCTTCTCTTCCAATCTTCAGACGCTATAGTGGATAGGGGAGAATTACATTTTTGCTGTAGTTCTCTTTTAAAGGCTGCGTTGATAGAGATACACCGGCACCAGTGTCAGGCTAAGGGTTAATGCCACTATATGGAGAAGTGTTCGTACCCGATTTGCTATGTGAGTTTCAGTGGTGCAATGCGTTTTGAGCAGTAATCCAACAAACAGTAGAAGAGAGAAATAACGCAGCACTCACCACAAGCTCTTTATTCACCGTCTTCTTTATTCGGTTAAAAGCATGCAGACAGGTACAGCAGGTGAGAGGAGACCTGGCGTGCGGGGGGATGTGGGAGGCCTGCTGTACCTGTCTGCATGCTTTTAACCGAATAAAGAAGACGTGAATAAAGAGCTTGTGGTGAGTGCTGCGTTATTTCTCTCTTCTACTGTCTCTTTTAAAGGGGTTATCTAATTTAGGCCCCTTTCACACTGCCGTCGTTCCTAGTTGAGAAAGGCCTTTAAATCTTTATTTTTATTTTTACAGGAAAAGTGGGATAAAAAGATGGCGCTTGCAGTAATTTTTCTCCCGCTACTCCCCTGGGCTCCCCTGATGGCGGTCACACTGCGGTGTGCTATCGGTAGTGAAAGAAGCCTTTTACAATAATTACACATTGGGATTTCTGGCAGCCTTTGGCAGTCCATGCATGCTGGGATTGGTAGTTTTGCAACAGCTGGAGGCACCCTGGGAAACACTGCCAATAGATAGTACACTTGGCTGCCTCCTCTATAGACAGGGGTAGCAGATACATATAAATACACAGCTCTGGGACTATCTGAGATTTGGTGAGCAACTAGGAACCCCCCATTGTAGAGAGGAGTGGGGGTCTGTCAGACATTGATGTAGATGTGTGTACAGCGCGCTCAGCGGGTCATACACATTGCAGGGTTTACTCCATCTGCACATCCACAATAATGGATACAATAAAGAGGACCCAGAGGTCCACAAGAGGTTCACACAGGGACTACGCGGCTCTGGAGGAGGTGACGCGCGGCTGTCATGACCCCACGTGCGGAGGAAGTGACCGGCAGGGGGCGGGGCTGTGCGGAGATGGCGGGAACTGCTGTGCGCTGTGCAACCCGGTAAAGACACCGGCGGAGGCTGCGGGCATATCTGTGTGTGAGTAGCGGGCTCCCGGTCCTGACGCCTCCATACACCGGGACACTGCTTCTTCATAGGTTTACAGCTGTTGAAGACTGCAAGTTCCATCATGCCCATACAACCGAAGGTTCTCCGAGCATGCTGGGAGTTGTAGTCTTGAAACAGCTGCAGAGCCACACGTTAGGATTCACTGCTGTTTATTGCATAGTACAGTGTTTCCCAACCAGGGTGCCTCCAGCTGTTGCAAAACTACAACTCCCAGTTCACACCACATTTTTGCAATACGGTTCCCGTATACGTTTTCAGTTTGAAAACCGTATAGAACCGTATTGAAAACCGTATGCATTGACTCTCCATTGAAAACTGTGTGCCAAACCATGCATCCGTTTTGTGCGGTTTTGTCCTTTTTTTCCTGTAGCCTACCACGGTTTTTGGTCCGGGTGAAAAACCGTATTGAAACCATATACTTTTTTTAAAACCTGGGAGTCCATGGGAACAGTACAGAACCGTATGTGCATACGTTTCCATCTTGTTTGCCCAATAAGACTTTTGAATGTGCACAGTTTTTTTTCTTGGAATTTCAATCAAACAAGTGAAACTTTATTCATAATGGAGTGAAAAGTTAAAAACTTCTAAGGTTTTTTTTTCTTATAAAACGGATACAACCGGACATCATTTTTCAAACCGTTAAAATTTGTACACGTTTTCATACAGTTTAGTCCGGTTTTGAGGAATCCGGTTTTTATAAAAAACCTGATACATGAACTGAATTGCAAAAAACGTGGTGTGAATGAAGCCTTATAGTGTCAGTGCCGGACATATATATTATAGTGGTCAGTGTCTACCATGGTTTTAGGTCCGGTGGGAAAACAGCATACGGGGCAAAAATGAGCCGACTGGAGTCAGTGTTTCACTTCGGTCGGCTCATTTAAATACATTACATATGGGCCACATGCGACGGGGATACGGGAGCGCCCGGATTTAGCTCCCCCCAGCCGTATGCGGTCCCGTATTGCCTAAAAACGTGATGTGAACCCAGCCTAAGGTATACCAGTGTATCTAAGGACTATATAATGTATAAAAATGTATCTAAGGACTATATAATGTATAACAATGTATCTAAGGACTATATAATGTATAACAATGTATCTAAGGACTATATAATGTATAACAATGTATCTAAGGACTGTATAATGTATAACAATGTATCTAAGGACTGTATAATGTATAACAATGTATGTCTATAAATTGTATAATGTATCTCTAAAAACTGTATAATGTATAGCAATGATCTCTAAACGACATCTGCACAGATATATGGGGGGATTTATCAAAACCTATCCAGAGGAAAAGTTGCCCATAGCAACCAATCGGATCGCTTCTTTAACCCCTTAATGACGCAGGGTATTTTCCGTTTTTGCATTTTCATTTTTTCCTCATCACTAGAGATGAGCGAACTTGCAGTAAATTCGATTCGTCACGAACTTCTCGGCTCGGCAGTTGATGACTTATCCTGCATAAATGAGTTCAGCTTTCAGGTGCTCCGGTGGGCTGGAAAAGGTGGATACAGTCCTAGGAAAGAGTCTCCAGCCACCGGAGCACCTGAAAGCTGAACTCATTTATGCAGGATAAGTCATCAACTGCCGAGCCGAGAAGTTCGTGACGAATCGAATTTACTGTAAGTTCGCTCATCTCTACTCATCACCTTCTAAAAATCATAACGCTTAAAATTTTGCACCTAAATTCCATATTATGGCTTATTTTTTGTGCCACCAATTCTACTATGCAGTGACATTAGTCATTTTACCCAAAAATCCACTGCGAAACGGAAAAAAAAATAATTGTGCGACAAAATTGAAGAAAAAATGCCATTTTATAAATTTTGGGGGCTTCCGTTTCTACGCATATTTCGGTAAAAATGACACCTTATCATTATTCTGTAGGTCCATACGGTTAAAATGATACCCTACTTATATAGGTTTGATTTTGTCGTACTTCTGGAAAAAATCATAACTACATGCAGGAAAATGTATATGTTTAAAAATGTCATCTTCTGACCCCTATAACTTTTTTATTCTTCCGCATATGGGGCTCATTTTTTACGCCGTGGTCTGACGTTTTTATTGGTATCATTTTAGTTTTGATTGGACTTTTTGATCGCTTTTTATTCACTTTTTTATGGTATAAAAAGTGACCAAAAATTACGCGACATTGGATTTTTTTTTACGTGTTCTCCATAGACCGTGCGGTTTAATTAACAATATATTTTTATAGTTCGGACATTTCCACACGCTACGATACCACATATGTTTATTTTTGTTTACACTGTGTTTTTTTATTGGCAAAAGGGGGGTGATTCTGACTTTTATTATGGAAGGGGTTAAATGATCTTTATTAACACTTTATTTTCACTTTTTTTCTTCTACACAGATCACTGTCTGGCAATAGCCAGGCATTGATCAGTGTTATCGCCGCTCGACTGCTCCTGCCTGGATCTCAGGCACGGAGCAGTCATTCGGCGATTGGACACCGAGGAGGCAGGTTTCATCGCGGCGGTCCCGAACAGCTCCACTGAGTTAACTGGCACAGTTTACTTTCAACTTTGATCGCTGCGTCTGAAGGGTTAATACCGGGCATCACCGCGATTGGTGATGTCCGGTATTAGCCGCGGTCCTGGCCTTTGATGGCTGCCGGGACCGACGCGATATGACGCGGGGTCAGCGCGTGACCCCACTTCTTTCACGGGAGCCCACTCATGACGTATGCATACGTCATGTAGCGGGAAGGGGTTAATTTTTAACAATACCTCTGCAAAATGAAAGAAGTGATCTGATTGGTTGCTATGGGCAACTGGGCAACTTTTCCTCTGGACAGGTTTTGATAAATCTTCCCGATATTGTATAATGTAATTGATTGTATAACACTGTAAGATATTTTGTGACTTTTGTGACAAAATTTTCAATACTGAATTATGATATGTAATAGCATATTATTGATCAGTATAATCTAATGATTACTTACCAGAGTAAAAAATTAATCATTTTAAAATATGGTACCAATAAAATCTACAGATCACAATGCAAAATTAGCTCTTATACAGTCTGTAGACAGAAAAATAAAAAATAACTTATAGGGGAATAGGGAAATTTTAGGGATATTTAGTTTTTTAAGCGAAATCCCGACTTTTTAGGCGAGTCATACCGCATCTGCAGCCGGGGCCGAAAAACATCACACTGCTGCTCAGCCTATCACAGGCCGAGTCGGGACTTCGCTGGGGCCGGTGATTGGCTGAGTGCGGTATGACTCGCCGGCAACCAGGAAGAGGATCGCGGCGGAGACCGGAGTGGGTTACCGGCGGCATCGGTGGAGTGAAGGAAGGTATGGACCTCTTTATTTTTATTTTTTTACTGCTGGCAGTATGGAGTACAATTTTCCTATTCTGGATTACTCCTTTTAAAAAGGTATTCCAGAGAAAACCTTTTATTTTTTTTTCATATAAACTGGCTCCAGAAAGTTAAACAAATTTGTAAATTACTTCAATTAAAAAATCTTAATCCTACCAGTACTTATCAGCTGCTGAAGTTGAGTTGTTCTTTTCAGTCTGACCACAGTGCTGTCTGGTGACGCCTCTATCTGTCTTAGGAACTGTCCAGAGCAGGAGAGGCTTGCTATGGGGATTTGCTTCGGCTTTTCCTGAGACAGACAGAGGTGTCAGCAGAAAGCACTGTGGTCAGACTGGAAAGAAAAACTCAACTTCAGCAGCTGATAAGTACTGGAAGGGTTAAGATTTTTTATTTGAAGTCATTTACAAATCTGTTTAACTTTTTGGAGCCAGTTGATATAAAAAATTTTTTTTTTTTTTTTTACTGGAATACCCCTTTATCTTACCTCCTGTTCCCCCGGTGTTGCTGGAATTGCCTTCTTGTCCTCCGGCCCTGATCGTATTCCTGGTTTTGGGGCCTGACATGTCACACTGCACTCAATTGCCGGCCGCAGCGATGTCCTGCCTCAGCTGGTGATTGGTTGAGCAGCAGTGTAATGTATTGACCCCGACCTTGTCTCTGGGCCCATTATATCACACTGCAGCTCAGCCTATCACCAGCTGAGGCAGGACATCGCTGCGGTCGGCGCTTATGGTTTGTTATTTTAATTTCAGCAGTCTGAGCATATGGGGCAAAGAAATATTTAGCTGGATGACCCCCTTTATGTAACTTATTCTTCACCCGGGCTGTAGCTGTGATGGAAGTGTCACACATGCTTGTTTGTGCACATGAGCTATAATATCAAGAAGGATTTACTGTCCACGATCATTGAGAATTTGCTCTTTTATCATGGACACTAAAAGTCAGGTGTGAATTGTGTTTTTTAGCAGTTATTATGCTGACGTGAGACATGAGTGCCATAGAACGTTCTCCATATGCGGAGGAGAAGCTGCAGAGCCTGGAGAAGCTCGCCCTCTGCCGAGAATCACAGTTAACAACATTGCTTTCAATATTTGGAGAGGTATTACTATTTTTAATTTTTTCCTTATTCAGATATAATTAAGTCTGTAATGATCCCACAGTCATATATTTATATATATATATATATATATATATATATATATATATATATATATATGACGAATACATCCTTTCTAGTAGGCTGGAAGTAGCATGCTGCTACACTCCAAATATACTATAGGTAAACCCCTTAAGGACTCAGCGTTTTTCAGTTTTTGCATGTTCATTTTTCCTCCTTACCTTTTAAAAATCATAACCCTATGATGGCTTATTTTTTGCGCCACCAATTCTGCTTTGCAATGACATTAGTCATTTTACCCAAAAATCCACGTCAAAACAGGGAAAAAATTCATTGTTCAACAAAATTGTCGAAAAAACTTCATTTTGTAACTTTTGGGGGCTTCTGTTTCTACGCAGTAAAAATTACATCTTATTCTGTTGGTCCATACGGTTAGAATGATACCCTACTTATATAGGTTTGATCATCGTAATTCTGGAAAAAATCATTACTACATGCAGGAAAATGTATATGTTTAAAAATGTCCTCTTCTGACCCCTATAACTTTTATTTTATTTTTCCGTATATGGGGATGTATGTGGGCTAATTTTTTGCGCCGTGATCCGAAGTTTTTATCGGTACTATTTTTGTTTTGATCGGACCTTTTGATCGCTTTTTATAAAAAATTTTATTGGTAGAAAAAGTGACCAAAATATGCTATTTTGGACTTTTGAATTTTTTTTTACGTGTTCGCCATTGACCGTGCGGTTTAATTAATGATATATTTTTAGAGTTTGGACATTTACGCATATGGCGATACCACATATGTTTATTTTTATTTACATAGTTAAAAAATGTTTATGGGAAAAGGGGGGGGGGGTGATTCTGACTTTTATTAGGGAAGGGGTTAAATCACATTTATTAACACTTTATTTTTTTATTTTTTTTTTATTTTTTTTGCAATGTTATAGCCCCCATAGGGGGCTAGAACATGGCATACACTGTTTTCTTACACTGTTCACTGCCATGCAATAGCCGGGCATTGATCAGTGTTATCGGTGCTTGACTGCTCCTGCCTGGATCTCAGGTACGGAGCAGTCATTCGGCGATTGGACACGCAGGAGGCAGGTGGGGACCCTCCTGGTGTCCTGCAAGCTCTTCAGGATGCCGCGATTTCACCGCAGCCATCCCGAACAGCTCGTCTGAGCTGCCGGGATGCTTTCAGTTTCACTTCAGACGCGGTGGTCAACTTTAATGGGTCTGAAGGGTTAATACTATTCACGATTTTTGACATTATCGGTATCGGCAATAATGATAATGCGCCGCCCCGAGACCGCCGCCGCCGCTGCTCCATTGCCTCCCCCATCCCTGGTTTTATAATTACCTGTTCCCGGGGGCCGTGCTGCTTCTGGCTCCTGCGGCGTCCTGCGTTATTGCTGTGCACTGCGCTGCACAATGACTAGTGACGTCCTCAACGCGACGTCACCATCAGTGCACACAATGACAGCTCAGGACGCTGCTGGAGACAGAAGTAGCGCGGACCCCGGGAACAGGTAATTATAAAACCGGGGATGGAGGAGGCAATGGGGCAGCGGCGGTGGTTGGACTAGGGAGGGACCCCTAGACAGGCAGGGGGAGAGAAGCGGGTGGCGGCGGCGGCCTCCGGCCCCGCAAAAGCTGCTGTAGTTCATTGATTTAAAGCACCCACTTTAAATCGCTGATCTGTAGCGGCTTCTGGGGGGGGAGTAGCCGATAACTTATACTGGAATATCGGTATACGTTATTGGCTATCGGCCTCAAAGTTCACATATTATCGGCCCTAAAAAAATCAATATCGGTCGATCCCTAGTTAATACCAGCATCACCGCGATCGGTGATGTCTGGTATTAGCTGCGGGTCCTGGCTGTTGATGGACCGACCCAATATGACGCAGGGTCACCACGTGACCCCGCTTTATATTGCGGGAGCTGGCGCAGAAGGTAAATATACGTTCTGTGTCATTAAGGAGTTAACTTAGTCCCTTGTAGGAGACTTAACAAGACTTTCCTCATGTACCTCACAACCCTTAGTATAAACATGAATTGCTTTGCAGTGACATGGCACTCATTAATTTGATGATGGTCTGTATTTCAGCGTTCTCATTTAAGCTTTCCGTCTATTTTTATCTATGGCCACACTGGAACAGGGAAGACTTACATCCTGCAGACAGCGCTGAGTACACTTGAGGTAAGGCTGAATCTGCCCACCATTTTTTATTGTTCATCCTGCAGCATGGGGGATCAGTGGTTAGCACGGAAAGCCCACCAAGGACAATATATGCAAGAAGTTTGTATGTTCTCTCTGTATTTGCATGGGTTTCCTCCCGGGACACGTTTCCTCCCACGCTGCAAAAACACACTAATAGGTAAATTTGAAATTTAGATTGTGAGCCCCAATGGGGATATTGACAGATTTGAGTGATTCTTGGCTGTGTACAGCTCTGCAGAATATGTAGGTGCTTTATAAATAGAGGAATCATTATTATATTATTTATTAAAGGGACGTTCTCTTCTGTCCTTTTCAGCTCATAGCAGAGTCTACTCTCTTTTCCTGCTTCCAGCAGGGAGGGCTCTTGCTCTGTAATTGTATGTAATTTCTGACACAGAGGATTTGCTGGTTTAGTGTAGGCTACTAACACTTTGCATGACTCACAGACACCGTACAGCTTGCAGAAAAGCCTGTGTGACGGTGATTTTTGTTCAAATATATGGTTTCTGGTAGAAATTAAATTTGTGCAGAGAGAATGTGATGTCAGCACTCTGCTTCAGAGTAAGGAAAGGTGATCTGTAGCATAGGCAATGAGCTGTAAACAATGTTGCCCCCATTCAGCTATTTTTGTCTATATTCCCACTGAGTAATGGGCCTATGTTGCACATACAGTTTAAAGAATATTATAAGGAACTGGACCAGTAGCAATACCCTATTTCTGAAAATTTTACTCTATAAAATCATAATGGCGACAACTTGGAGAAAATTTTCTAATGGGCCTGCACTACAGTTTTTTTTTTTTTTTTTTTTTTTTGTATATACATGTTTATGAGATTTTTGTTTTGCAGCTTCCTCATACCTTTGTGAATTGCGTGGAGTGTTTTACAGCCAGACTTCTTTTTGAAGAAATACTGAGCCAGCTTTACAATCACTGCCCTGGTCCTGACAATGATTTTTCTTCATACGAGAGATGTGACACATTTAATGAATTTGTCCGCTATTATGAGAGAGCAATTTCAAGTCAAGGACTGGAGAAGGAGACTGTTTACATTGTGAGTAGTTTAGCCATTCCTATGTGTTTTCATTATCTATTTCAGACCTAACCAATAAACAATATTTTCAATAGGAGGTCGGCATTCAGATATTCTCATATGTTGCTTGCAGACGGAGAAACTTCAGAAAAATATGCAAAAAAATCTCAGCACTCACTATTGTAGCTTGAAATCAAACATCAGAGATGTTTACTGATGCTAAATAAAAAATGGATTTCAGGCTATAATTGTGAGTCCTGAGATTTTAGAACATGAAAACGCTGCTGTTAGTATTAGTGAAATGGTAACAAAAGGCATAAGTGCAATAAAGGGGTTGTCCAGTGGGATAAAATGGAATAAAAGGAGGCAGACTCTGTTATAAAGAGATAAAATTAAAAGGGGTACCTCGCCCCTAGACATCTTATCCCCTATCCAAAGCATAGGGGATAAGATGTCTGATTGCAGGGGTCCCGCCGCTGGGGACCCCCGTGATCTCCCTGCTGCACCCGGCATTCGCTCAGAGCATCGGGTGCAGCGCCGGAGGCTCATGAAGGCACGATCATGCCCCGCTCGTGACGTCACGGCCTTCACGCTTCCTCCCATAGACCTGCATTGAGGGGGTGTGATGTCACGAGCGGGGCGTGACTGTGACATCACGAGCCTCCTCATCGCCAGTCATCTGGCACGGAGCGAAGTTGGCGATCAGACATCTTATCCCCTATCCTTTGGATAGGCGATAATATGTCTAGGGGTGGAGTACCCCTTTAAAGCATTACCTCAACGATCCCTTGCTGCCAATCCAACATTGCCTGGGTCCCTGTTGAGCTCCAATTCTTGGTCCCTGTCTTGATATAAGGAAATGCCATCTAGCAGTGAACCTGCCAGTGATTGGGCGATTCCTTGTGTAGTGACAGGACCAGGAATTGGCACAATCTCTTTGACACGAGCTGCGAGCATTATCTGGAGTGGACAGGTTCCCTTTAAGCTATTAAATAATACAGACAATGACCCTCATTTACTATTGCAAACCCAACATATTTTGTGGGGTTGTGCGCCAGATTCTGGCATGTTGTGCCAGAATTTGCACCAGAATTGAAAAACCCTGACTAACTCCATTTTGCTAAGAAAACATGAAAAAGGGGCATGGTCGTCGGGGAAAGGGGCGTGGTCACCGAAAAGGGGCGTGGACCTGATATTTCAACATATTTAATAAGGTTTCCACAGAAAATGTGGTGGATTTCAGATGAGGAAAACCCTACAGATTAGAGCCCAAAAAAAAAGCAAAATGTAGGGAAACCTTAGTAAATACCGTTGAAAATAAATTGCAGGGAATTAAAACCCACAGAGAAACACAACACTCTTAGTAAATAAGGGCCTAGGTGTTTTTACTCCATGTTTTCGATCTCCTTGCATTATATGAACAGCTTTTATATCTAAAAAGGATAAACTTTCTTATGATAGGTCCTTGATAAGGCAGATATTCTGCGGGAAATGGATGCAAATCTCTTGCCAGGATTCCTTAGACTTCAGGAACTGGTGAGTGCACAGAATGATTAGCTATATTTGGATAAATGGGACACCATTCTGTGTCTTTCACATCATACACATGTATATATAATGGTATTTAGAATGTAGGTAACTAGTTTTCTCTTTATATTGTAGACTGGCAGTAATGTAACAGTAATATTCCTGACAGAAATAGCCTGGGAGACATTCCGACCAAACACAGGTTGCCTTGAGCCATTGACCATATATTTTACGGACTATGGTAAAGGTAGGTTTCCTCTACTTCACATTTGGCTTTAATAGTAATAAAGGAAGTTCTTTTACATTCTTTCTTTATTTTTTTATTTTTATTTTTTTTATTAGTGTTCCAGTGATTGGACAGTTTTCCTTGGATCTTACTATTAAAGGGGTTATCCAGGAAAAAACCCTTAACCCTTTCAGTACTTTTGAGCTGCTGAAGTTGAGTTGTTCTTTTCTGTCTAAGTGCTCTCTGATACCTGTCTCGGGAACTGTCCAGAGTAGAAGCAAATCCCCATAGCAAACCTCTTCTACTCTGTGCAGTTCCCGAGACAAGCAGAGATATCAGCAGAGAGCACTGTTGCCAGACAGATAAGAAAAACTCAACTTCAGCAGCTAAGTACAGGAAGGATTAAGATTTTTCAATAGAAGTAATTTACAAATCTGTTTTAACTTTCTGGAGCCAGTTGATATATAAAAAATTTTTTTCCCTTCAATATCCTTTTTAATGACCATGGACATAAATGTATGTTCTGGTTTGGAGGTACTTCGCACACCGGGACGTACATTTACGTCCTGTGTATGACAGCGAGCATCGGAGCGGTGCTCGCGTCATACACAGCAGGTTCCGGCGCTATCAGCAGCCGGGGACCCGCCGGTAATGGGCGACATCCTTGATCGCGCGGATGTCCGCCATTAACCCCTCAGATGCCGTGATCAGTACTGATCACGGCATCTGCGGCAATGCACATGTTAAAATAGATGATCGGATCGCTTGCAGCACCGCCGCGGGGATTATCTGTAATGCTGGACGGAGGTCCCCTCACCTGCCTCCACCCGTCTCCCGGCGTTTCCTGCTCTGGTCTGAGATCGAGTAGACCAGAGCAGAAGATGACCGATAATACTGATTAGTGCTATGCTCTATGCATAGCACTAAACAGTATTAGCAATTAAAAGATTGCTATAGATAGTCCCCTATGGGGACATAAAAAGTGTTTAAAAAAATAAATTAAAAATTTGAAAAATGTAAAAATAAAAAGTAAAAAAAGGTTAAAAATCTCCTCCAGTTTTTCCCATTTTACCCCAAAAAGCGTAAATTTTTTTGAAAAATAAACATATTTGGTATCGCTGCGTGCGTAAATGTCTGATCAATCAAAATATGTTAATGATCCCGTACGGTTAATGGCGTAAGCGTAAAAAATAAAAAGTCCAAAAATGTAGCTTTTTTGTCACCTTTTATTCCCAAAAAATGTATAAAAAATTATCTAATATATGCAAATGTAGCATCAATAAAAAGTACAGATGACGGCGCAAAAAAATGAGCCCTCATACTGCCCTATATACAAAAAAATGAAAAAGTTATAGGTGGTGAAAATAGGGCGATTTTAGATGACTGATTTTGTACAAAAAGTTTTAGATTTTTTTTTTTAAGCGGTACAAAAAATATAAAAGTATCTAGCCATGGGTATAATTTTAATCGTATTGACCCACAGATTAAAGAACACGTCATTTTTACCCTAAAGTGTACAGTGTGAAAACGAAACCCTCCAAAATGTGCAAAATTGTGGTTTTCATTTAAATTTCCTCTCTAAAAAAATATACTTTTTTTGGGTTCGCCGTACATTTTATGGTAAAATAAGAGGTTTCATTACAAAGTACAATTGGTCACGCAAAAAACAAGCCCTTATATGGGTCTGTGGATGGAAATATAAAAGAGTTATGGATTTTAGAAGGCGAGGAGGGGAAAACAAAAACGCAAAAATAAAATTGGCCTGGTCCTTAAGGTTAAAATGGGCTTGGTCCTTAAGGGGTTAACTAAGATTTAAAATATTGTAGCCTTTTCCGCCCATTATAAATGGAAACATCAATCTGTTGCATTGTTAGCAGAACATATCTCCAGTGGAAAGATCTTTATAACACTAATACTCATAATTTCTTAAACAGTTTTTTGACAAGCTAACTAAGGCTCTGTTTACATATAACTAGCGAGTTTGCATGGAAAAACCACATGTACTGTTCTGTAAATTGACGCAGTTTTTGGCTGTATGATTTGAATTAAGGAATTTTTTTTTTACTTTATACCTGTAAAAACATTTGGCTTGTAACTGCATCTGAGCACCCATATGAACCCAACATGAGAGTTCTCTAGTCTTGAAAAAGGGGATTGTAAAACTGAAAATGGTAAGTTTTTTTATTTTTATTAAATAAAACCATTATTATTTTTCAGCTGAACTACAGAAAATTCTGTCCAGTGATTATCCTGAAGAATACTCACCTGAATTCTATGCATCATTCATCAATATTCTACTGGGGGTGTTTTACGCTGTCTGCCGGGACATAAAGGAGCTTAGGCATCTGGTAAGGGTTCTCTTTAGTTTAATACAGTAATGTAGAATTTTTTATTTATTTTTTTGTTTCTGACAGATTTTAGATAAATCAAGCAGAACAAATTTTGTGCCAGATCCAATTAGATCATGCATTGCGAAGGTGCACTCTCCTAAGAGTATAGCTTCCTGGAGATACCATCAGAATACAATAATGTATGCTATTTATGGCTTTGACTATGGCTCATTAGTACAGAGTTATTTGGGACAGTAAGGGCCCATTCACACTACGGATTTTCTAAGCGGAATTCCGCTTGGAAAATATGGTGCAGCAGACTCCTATTGTTCTCAATCACATTCTGTTACACCATTCACACTACGGAAATTGCGGACCCCAGACTCTGCCGAAAGAATGAACATGTTCATTCTTTCAGTATAATTCATTCTGAAATACATTGCCGTTTGAGACCCCGGTGACTGGTTCTAGTGCTGTACATTGTATTGCTGGTGCCCGCTCCAGACGGAGATTCCATAGTATAAATGAGCCCTATCAGTGCTAGGACAGTTTTTAACTGTTGAATGGAAACAAACATATAGCATTTAGGCTGTACAACAGCTCCCTCGGTTGCCATATGTAGAAGATATTGTTTAAGGCAGTTTCTAAGGGACAATATATTTTAAACATTGCATCTGATGCAGCAATTCGGAGACCTAAAAAGGTATTGTAAGATCCCATGCACCTCTATGGGTGCCGTATTACTGCTTCATATCAAGGACTTTGTTCCTGTGATCTTACACTACACAGTCTAATCAATAAGTGTCCTCCCAATGTAACCTTTTAATTTGCATATGATGTAGCATGTTTCCTCTTGTGTCTCACGCAGGCTGCCCTAAACTTTCCAAAATTTTGTGAACCAGTTGTTAAAGGAGAAGGTAGGAGGGCTACTTTCTTGTTGACTTGTTTTAACTGCAGACAGACTGGACTTCCTAGTGGTGGCAGCAGCGGATATAAAATATTTCTGCATGGGAATGGGGTTTTGTTTTTCTTTGACTTTTACTTAAGACTTAAATGTATCAACGTTCAAATCATTTATGCTGAAGACCAGTATTTTCCAACCAGGAAACACTGGTGAAGACTAGAGGCCTGCATTGGGATTGGGAATCCGCGGAACCCAACCCAAAACCAGCGACCGGTCAGGAGGCTGCTATGGGCGAGGGGTCCGGCACTATGCCTGCGGGTCCCGCAAAATCCAGCACCAGCCTCAATATAACTCGAAAAGAGACAGTGACTGACACTCACACTCACTCACAGTGCCCCTCCCAGTACTGTCTCCTCTCTCTGCCGCCAAAGCCATTTTGTGGAGCCCACTGAGTTCAGCCTGCCCTGGAGTATCGTGTATTGTACTCTCTCCATCTTCTCCTGCCAGCCCGGTAGGTCAGAGAGCTGCCACCACCAATGTTCACACACAAAGACACAAAGTGTCCTGTGCCCATGCTGCGGCCCGGCTGGGTATGTAAGTGACTGCATCTTGGTAATCCTCCCAGCCAGGGCCTCTGCACTGCTATGCACATGGTGGTAAGTACACTGCAGAGCATTGCACCCTAGGGTCTTCTGCAGACCCTAGGGTGCAATGTTCTGCAGTCTGCACATACCCCCCACCTGTATCGGGATGTACATACATACACGCACACTGCACACGCATACCTAGGGGGTATGTGCAGACAGCAGAGCATTGTACCCTAGGGTCTTCTACAAACCCTAGAGTGCAATGCTCTGCAGTCTGCACATACCCTATGGGAGCACCATACCTATGGGAGTACTGCTATACATGGGGAGGATGTGCAGAGCATTGCACCCTAGTGTCTGTACATTCTTATGTTAGTGGGCGGGATAGGACAAACATTTTAGCGGGAGCTGGCGGGATTGGACACAAATAGAGCGGGCGGGAGTGGAGCAAACACCCTACGGGAGCGGGCCGGATCAGTCTAAAGGTCGAGAGCGAGCGGGATTTTAAAAAAACTGTCCCGTGCAGGGCTCTAGTGTAGACTGTATTTTAAGGATTTCAATCATTACTTGCCTTATGTGGAAAAGAGGTTTCTTCAGGCTGTTTAATCTCTTCCCTTAGACAGAATTATTGGCAAAGTTCGGGTAGATAGAAGATATGTGTGTAGCGGTCCACTCCACAACACACAGGGCAGATCTACTCAACTGAATGTACCATTGTGGAGCAGACAATCACAATCGTACATATACTAACAAACTATTAGAAAAGTCAATTATCTGAACATGTCAAAAAGTTGTGATTTCCAACCTCTGTGTATCTCCCACTGTTGCAAAACTACATATGGCCAGCATGCCCTGACAATCCAAGGCTATGAAGACATCCTGGGACTTTTTATTTCTGCAACAGCTTTAGAGCTACAGGTTATGAAATTGTGCTATGGAAGATAGGCCATAAGTGTCTTCTAGGTGGAGAAGAGGCTTCCTTGCTCCCCATTGTTATTTAGAACCCAGCTTCAAAGCATAGGGATAGAGTTGGTGTTTGTGCTCAGCCATGTCTTATAATTTACCAGGAGATATAGAACAACTTCTTTCACAAAATGTGGTGATTATAAAATATTACCAACTTTAGATGCAATGGCAATGAAAATGTATCTGCCAGAAGTTTATTTCTTCCTTTTTTTAAATATTTTCAGCGAAAGAGACAGACACTCATAAGTTGTTTCGGAACATTGAGCCACATTTGAAGAGGGCCATGCAGACTGTGTATCTCAGGGAGATATCAAGGTAGGACGCCTGTGATATTACTAGCCAGGTGATGCAAAAAAGCTGGATGTAGCTATCACTAATAGGTCACAAATACTGCTGGCTGCTGATAACTGGACTACATGACGATCACTTTAGCTTAATGTGGAATAGACAACATGTATAGAAATAAAATAGAAAAAAAGGGCTACGCACATTCCTGCTGTAATGGAAGCCAGACTTCTCACAGGTTCCATCAATACTTTTGACATTGGTTACTTCAGTTGGGATTTGTGAAACTCGTTGCTAGTTACTAGCGTGTGAACCCACCCTAAAAGGGTATTTCCATCTAAGCCGTTTATGGCATACAGTCATGGCGATATATGTTGGCATCCCTGAAATTTTTCTAGAAAATGAAGTATTTCTCACAGAAAAGGATTGCAGTAACACACGTTTTGCTATACACATGTTTATTCCCTTTGTGTTTTGGAACTAAACCAAAAAAGGGAGGGACAAAAAAGCAAATTGGGCACAATGTCACACCAAACTCCAAAAATGGGCTGTACAAAATTATTGGCACCCTTAACTTAATATTTGGTTTCACACCCTTAGGAAAAAATAACTGAAATCAGTCGCTTCCTGTAACCATCAATAAGCTTCTTACACCTCTCAGCCGGAATGTTGGACCACTCTTCCTTTGCAAACTGCTTTCCACAGGTGTTCAATGGGATTTAGATCTGGACTCATTGCTGCCACTTCAGAACTCTCCAGCGCTTTGTTGCCATCCATTTCTGGGTGCTTTTTGATGTATGTTTGGGGTCATTGTCTTGCTGGAAGACCCAAGATCTCGGAAGCAAACCCAGCTTTCTGACACTGGGCTGTACAGTGTGACCCAAAATCCTTGCACACATTCAAGGCACCCAGTGCCAGAGGCAGCAAAACAACCCCAAAACATAATTGAACCTCCACCTTATTTAACTGTAGGTACTGTGTTCTTTTCTTTGTAGGTCTAATTCCGTTTTCAGTAAACAGTAGAATGTGCTTTAGCAATAAGCTCTATCTTGGTCTCATCTGTCCACAAGACGTTTTCCCTGAAGGATTTTAGCATACTCAAGCATATTGTCTTGCTTTTTATGTCATAGCCATAGCGTTTCATATAAATGTCGACTAATAGTTTGCGCTGACACGGATGCTTCCTGAGCCTGCAGGACAGCTTGTATATCTTTGGAACTTGTTTGGGGCTGCTTATCCACCATCTGGACTATCCTGCATTGACACCTTTCATAAACTTTTCCCTTCCGTCCACGCCCGGGAAGATTAGCTACAGTTCCCTGGGTTGCAAACCTCTTTTTAATGTTGCGCACTGTGGACAAAGGCAAATCTAGATCTCTGGAGATGGATTGTAACCTTGAGATTGTTGATATTTTTCCACAATTATGGTTCTCAAGTCCTCAGACAGTTCTCTTCTCCTCTTTCTGTTGTCCATGCTTAGTGTGGCACACACAGACACGCAATGCAAAGACTAAGTGAACTTCTCTCCTTTTTATCTGCTTTCAGGTGTGATTTTTATATTGCCCACACCTGTTACTTGCCCCCGGTGAGTTTAAAGGAGCATCACATGCTTGAAACAATCTTATTTTTCCACAATTTTGAAAGGGTGCCAATAATTTTGTCCAGACCATTTTTTGGAGGTTCGTGTGACATTATGTCCAATTTGCTTTTTCTCTATCGGTTCCATTGGGTGACACAGACCGTGGGGTGTATGCTGCTGTCTCTAGGAGGTGTGACACTATGGTAATAAAAAAAGTCAGCTCCTCCCAGCAGGATATACCCGCCTTCAGGCTCTGAGCTAGTCAGTTTAAGCTTAGCGTCTGAAGGAGGTGGACATGGGCTGGATTCTCCAGTCCAGATCTTCTGTTTTTTATTTTTCTAGTATAGGGACGTGTTAGTTTTTTTATTCCCTTTCTTTTCCGTTTTCAGGTGGGGACTCAGGAACTGCGGTTCACTGTTTCCCCATTGCGAGTAAGGGGGCACAGACATTGCGTATATGCGCTGTTAACCCCCCCTCGCCAACGGTCAGCGCCTGGGTGGTACCTCATGGGTCTGGGTCCTGGCTGAAGACTTCACTGAAGACTCCATTAGGTAAGTTCTTCTGACTGAGGTAAGTACTTTCCCCCCTTTTTTCTCCATAGGTACGGACTCGCAACCTCTGGAGACCCCCTGTTTTTGGCCCATCTTCAGTTTTATGGGCCTGCATTTTACAGGGGCTGCATCTTTTTATTGGGGGAGCAGTGGCACCTAAGGGGGCATATATTATAGGGCACTTTACTTCTGTGGGCACTTAATTTTATTATGTGTGTGTGTGCTTGGTGCAACTACTTCAGCGCCTTATATGCGGCTGTCTGCCGCGGCGTTGTTCGGGCCGGGCGCTTCCAGCGCCGGCTTACTTTCGCTTTACTCCAATGCCTTTTCCGCGGCTTACAGCCGCGGCGTCTCTTCGAGCTGGGCGCTTCTGCGCCGGCTTACTTTCACTTTCGCCGGCTGTGTCGGCCGTCGTTTAGGCCGCCCGCTCTATTCCCCCGAGCGCTATGCGGACTGGACATGGCACTCGGGACAAGGAGCGGGTGCCATGACAGTCCTTCTCGGCCGATCTTAGCTCCGCCCCCAGGGCTGGGAGCTTCCAGGGGCGCGAAGCAGCCTCCAATCAGCGATGTGTGTTCGCGATTTTCACAATGTTGGGGCTGGTTACTGGGTGCCTTACTTCGGGCACGCCCCTCCCTTTCTATTGGCTGGTCTTTTTTAGTCTCCTTAGCTGCATGGAGTGGGTTCTCCTCACTGCAGCTGACAGGGGACACAGACCAGGGTGAGAAGGCTAGTCTCTATCTCTTTTTTCACCATTATGTCCGCTCCCAGAGCTGTTCCTCCCTCTAGTCAGAAACCTGGAACTTCAGTGACTTAGTATTTTTGTAAGCACTATAATCCCAAGATGTCTGGCTCTGCTGAGCCCACTTGCCCTGCCTGCTCCACTGCTCCCCCCAGACCCCCTGGTACCCCCTGATGCCCTTTCGGTCCCGGTGGGTTCAGCCGCTCCTCCACCCTGGGTTTCTCCTTGACCCAAGTCTCCCGTTCGGTGGCTGAGGCCTCCCGGGTAGTGGTGTCCGCCCTGAGGGGGTATTCCTTGCGCAGGACCTCTGAGAGGGGTCAGGGATGTGATGTCCAACGGTTACTGGATCGAATTTGCCTCCCTTCCGAGGGATCGTGTTTTTCGATCCCGGGCCCCCGGTCACCTCCTTTGGCGAAGCAATTTCGAGCGGCTCTCCAGTCTCTGCTTCTCCAGAGGGTTATCGTCCACGTTCCTCCAGGGGAACGTTTTCGGGGTTTCCATTCAAATTTTTTTGTGGTCCCCAAGATGGATGGTTCTGTGCGACCAATCCAACCATCACCTTCTCATCCACCACTTCAGAATGGAATCTCTCCGTTCGGTGGTGGCGTCCCTGGAACAAGGAAACTTCCCTTCATCGGTGGACATCAAGGATGCCTACCTCCATGTGCCAATACTTCCGGGCCATCATCGGTGACCTCCGCTTGCGGTTTCGGAGGGGCACTTTAAATTCGTAGCCCTCCCCTTTGGTTTGGCCACGGCTCCTCGGTCCTTACAAAGATCCTTGCGCCAGTGTTGGGCCTGTTTGGTCGAGGGGAATCTCTGCGATATCCTATTTGGATGACCCTCTCATCAAGGCTCTGACCAGAGCCCAGACTCTGGAGAATCTGGACGTCACTCTCTGACTCGCTTCAGGTGGATGGTCAACCGGGACAAGTCAGTCTTCTGTCCTACACGATCTCTAACCTTCCTGGGACTTCGATTCAACGGCCTCTGCCGCATTTGGCTTCCGCCGGACAAACGTCTGGCGTTCTGGTCGGGGGTCCGCTCCCTTCGGACCCAGGTATCCGTCTCCATCTGCACAGTATGGACGTCCTGGTTTGGGTGGTGACAACTATGGCGGCCGTACCCTTTGCCCAGTTTCATTTCCGCCCCATTCAACTGGCGATTCTCTCTCGATGGAACAGGTCTCCTCTGTCCCTCGATCGTCTGATTGTTCTCCCTCGCAGCGTCCGTCATTCTCTCCTCTGGTGGCTCCGCTCCCCCCTTCTTCTCCAAGGGCGGTCATTTCTTCCCCTTCTCTGGCAGGTTGTTACAACGGTTGCCAGCCTGTCGGGCTGGGGCGGCTTGTTCAGGGATTGGACGGTCCAGGGACTCTGGTCTCCCCTGGAGACCCTTTTTCCGATAAACATATTGGAATTACGGGCGATTCTTCCTTGTCTTCTTCATTGGTAGTCCCATCTTCAGTCACGTTCAGTCGGACAACGCCACGGCCGTGGCGTACATAATCAACAGGGCGGCGCTCGCAGCTCGGCAGCCATGGTCGAGGTGACCAAGATTCTCACCTGGGCAGAGAGTAAGGTTCCGGCCATTTCAGCGTTTCACATTCCGGGAGTGTTCAACTGGGAAGCGGACTTCCTCAGTCGGTCCTCACCCGACCCCCGGCAAGTGGTCTCTTCATCCAGAGGTCTTCGCGCA